>NC_074691.1:18278655-18513655 GCF_029448725.1 Salvelinus fontinalis
AGTAATACATAGTCTTTGTTTTGCAACTGATGGGGAATGAGGTCCATTTTTGAAAAAGATGTCATGTTTTGAAAGAGATGTCATGTTTTGAACATTACTTCTACAAACAAACTCTGGTTTGATTGAAATTTAGCGGTAGGAAAACAAAAAAACAAAACAATTCCAATGAATAAATCCTTCCAAACAAACTCTGATGTGCACTGCAGCCAATGAACCATGTGTGAAAACAACCTTAAACATGCCAGTCTGTTCACTCACAAATGTACATACCCACACACATTCTTTGCATTCTGTTTTTTTTTAACCGTTATTTTACCAGGTAAGTTGACTGAGAACACGTTCTCATTTGCAGCAACGACCTGGAGAATAGTTACAGGGGAGAGGAGGGGGATGAATGAGCCAATTGTAAAGTGGGGATTATTAGGTGACCATGATGGTTTGTGGGCCAGATTGGGAATTTAGCCAGGACACCGGGGTTAACACCCCTACTCTTACGATAAATGCCATGGGATCTTTAATGACCTCAGAGTGTCAGGTCACCGGTTTAACGTCCCATCCGAAAGACGGCACCCTACACAGGGCAGTGTCCCCAATCACTGCCCTGGGGCATTGGGATATTTATGTTTTTGACCAGAGGAAAGAGTGCCTCCTACTGGCCCTCCAACACCACTTCCAGCAGCATCTGGTCTCCCATCCAGGGACTGACCAGGACCAACCCTGCTTAGCTTCAGAAGCAAGCCAGCAGTGGTATGCAGGGTGGTATGCTGCTGTCTGTAGCTCTCTTAGGTCAAGACAAATCTCTGTGAGTTGACATGCGGAGGGGGCAATGTGTTCAGAACTGCCTTGGTTTGTTTTCTTTCTTTAAACAAATAACATCTGACTGTCATCACTTCATTCCTCATCCTGGGTAGGCGTCCTGTAAGAGTTGAGTATCTGTTTTGCCCTCAAATGAGACCCCATCACTTCTACAAGTTCATCCACCTCTGGGCTGCTCGCCTCCCTACCTCTGAGTAGTCTGAGAAGTACAGTTCCCGCTCAGCCCAGTCAAAACTGTTCGCTGCTCTGGCACCCCAATGGTGGAACAAACTCCCTCACGGCGCCAGGTCAGCGGAGTCAATCACCACCTTCCGGAGACACCTGAAACCCCACCTCTTTAAGGAATACCTAGGATAGGATAAAGTAATCCTTCTAACCCCCCCCCCCCCTTAAAAGATTTAGATGCACTATTGTAAAGTGGCTGTTCCACTGGATATAAGGTGAATGCACCAATTTGTAAGTCGCTCTGGATAAGAGCGTCTGCTGAATGACTTAAATGTAAATGTAAATGTACAATTTTTATTACACTGAACAAAAATATAAACGCAACATGCAACAATTTCAAAGATTTTACTGAGTTACAGTTCATAAGGAAATCAGTTAATTTAAATAAATGTATTAGGCCCTAATCTATGGATTTCACATGACTGGGAATACAGATATGAATCAGTTGGTCACAGAAACCTTTAAAAAAAAGTAGGGAAGTCAATTCGAACAGCGGTCAGTACCTGGTGTGACCATCATTTGTCTCATTCAGCGAGACACATCTCAATCGCATAAAGTTGATCAGGCTTTTGTTTGTGGCCTGTGCAATGTTGTCCCACTCCTCTTCAATGGCTGTGCGAAGTTGCTGGATATTGGTGCGAACTTGAACATGCTGTCGTTCACGTCAATCCAGAGCAATCCCAAACATGGAAGAACTGAGACATATTCAACTTCCAGGAATTGTGTATATATCCTTGTGACATGGGGCCATGCATTATCATGATGAAACATGAGGTGATGGAGGCGGATGAATGGCACGACAATGGGCCTCAGGATGTCATCACGGTATCTCTGTGCATTAAAATTTCCATCAATAAAATGTAATTGTATTTGTTGTCTGTAGCTTATGCCTGCCCATACCATAACCCCACTGCCACCATATGGTACTCTGTTCACAACGTTGACATCAGCAAACCGCTCACCCACACGACACCATACACGCTGTCTGTCATCTGCCCTGTACAGTACAGGATTAATCCGTGAAGAGCACATTTCTCCAGCATGCCAGTGGTCATCGAAGGTGAGCATTTGCCCACGGTTACGATGCCAAACTGCAGTCAGATCAAGACCCTGGTGCGGATGACAAACACGCATTTGAGCTTCCCTGAGAAAGTTTCTGACAGTTTGCACAGAAATTCTTTGGTTGTGCAAACCCACAGTTTCATCAGCTGGCTGGTCTCAGACGATCCCGCAGGTGAAGAAGCCGGATATGGAGGTCCTGGGATGGCGTGGTTACATGTGGCCTGCGGTTGTGCGGCCAGTTGGACGTACTGCCAAATTCTCTAAAACGACATTGGAGGCGGCTTATGGGAGAAAAATGAACATTCAGTTCTCTGGCCACAGCTCTGGTAGACATTCGTGCAGTCTGCATGCTGACTGCATGCTCCCTCAAAACTTCTGTGGTAATCTGTGGTATTGTGTTGTGTGACAAAACTGCACATTTTAGAGTGGCCGTTTACTGTCCCCAGCACAAGGTGAACCTGTGTAATGATCATGCCATTTAATCAGCTTCTTGATATGCCACACCTGTCAGGTGGATGGATTATCTTGGCAAAGGAGAAATGCTCACTAACAGGAATGTAAACAAATTTGTGCACACAATTTGAGAGAAATAAGCTTTTTGTGCGTATCGAACATTTCTGGGATCTTTTATTTCAGCTCATGAAACATGGGACCAACACTTTACATGTTGCGTTTATATTTTTGTTCAGTATATTGTATTATTATTATTAATATTATTAATATTATTATTATTCCAGGAGTGCAGGTTTTTGAGGATGTATTGTATACTCTTTCAGTCAAAAGGTCGACCGTTTCCTGTTATCCAGGCTTACGGTAAGTAACCACATGACCAGGAGCCAGGCTTCTCCACCATATGTCTTCATTGTGTAGGCCTTTATATATTCACATAGCCCGGCATGAAGATAAGGATGTGAATGTTACTTTAGTACACCGAATCAAATTTCAAACGTAAATGGATTGCCACAAAACATTTACAGTTTAGGAGAAGTTAAAGGGGCCTCTCAGCAGATCTGTGACATTAGGTTCCAATTACATGCTAACTGATACAGCAGAACATTCACCCTGACATTACTTTAAGGTTGGTAGTCAACCTCTCACTCTATAAACCCACTGTGCTGCAACGGTGTGTGTATCTGCAACCATTTTCTCACAAGTTATCACTCTCGCCTCCGTTTCCCAACTGGCATGAAAATGAACCACCTCCATCATTTGGATATCCTTTAGGTGGTGGACCTTTATTGATACACACATGAAACTGTTGAGTTTGAAAAACCCAACAGAATTGCAGTTTTTGACACAAACCGGTGCGCATGGAACCTACTACCATACCACGTTCAAAGGCACCTAATTATTTTGTCTTGCCCATTCACCCTCTGAATGGCACACATACACAATACATGTCTCAATTGTAAGGAATCAATAGGCAGCATAGCTTGATCAAATGAATTTACAAACACACCTCCTGCGAGTCCTGCCCATCACAGACAGCTAAAATCAAATCAAACGCTGTGTGAGTCACTAAATAAGCCCTGTCTACGCCGGGGAGGGGGGTTCTACTAAGCTATATGAAATTGTTTTTAAAGGATCGGCCCCTTTTTTTCAAATTTTCGCCTAAAATGACATACCCAAATCTGCCTGTAGCTCAGGCCCTGAAGCAAGGATATGCATATTCTTGGTACCATTTGAAAGGAAACACTGTGTTTGTGGAAATGTGAAAGGAATGTTGGATAATATAACACAGATCTGGTAAAAGATAATACAAAGAAAAAAACTACTGTGTGTTTTGTATTTTTTTGTTAAGCTGCCAGTTGCCAGTTTCTCAGAACAAGAATAGACTGACGAGTTTCAGAAGAAAGTTATTTGTTTCTGGACATTTTTAAGCCTGTAATCGAACCCACAAATGCTGATGCTCCAGATACTCAACTAGTCTTAATAAGGCCATTAATGCCATTAATGCTTCTTTAATCAGCACAACAGTTTTCAGCTGTGCTAACATAATTGCAAAAGGGTTTTCTGATGATCAATTAACCTTTTAAAATTATAAACTTGGATTACTTAACACAACGTGCCATTGGAACACAGGAGTGATGGTTGCTGATAATGGGCCTCTGTACGCCTATGTAGATATTCCATAAGAAATCAGCCATTTCCAGCTACAATAGTCATTTACAACATTAACAATGTCGACACTGTATTTCTGATCAATTTGATGTTATTTTAATGGACAAAAAATGTGCTTTTATTTAAAAAACAAGGACATTTCAAAGTGACCCCAAACTTTTGAACTGCAGTGTATATGTTTGTTGAAACTTTTTATTTGGCTTTACTGCTTTTAGCCCATACAAACGCATTGAATAACAGATTCACTACATGGATCAACAGATAGTCCCCCCCAAACAATCTAAAGGAGGTTTGTTCTGAAGTGTCTGTCCTATATCTGAGAAATATAAGAAAGATCAGAAAACATTTGTTATTTTTGTATGTATTTAATCCCTTATTTTTGCCACTAAACAGTCTCCATAAATACTTCCATGAAAAATGTTCAACTGTTACCGGGAGACCTTCAGACGAGTCTTGTGAGG
This sequence comes from Salvelinus fontinalis, assembly GCF_029448725.1. Taxonomy (NCBI): domain Eukaryota; kingdom Metazoa; phylum Chordata; class Actinopteri; order Salmoniformes; family Salmonidae; genus Salvelinus; species Salvelinus fontinalis. Next base: position 18,283,341 of record NC_074691.1, read on the forward strand.
CATGTGGGCGTCCTAGAGTGTCCCGTTCCCACAGAGGAGTCATATTACTGTGTATCCCAAACTGTTCTGATGGTATAGACAGAAGTTGGCAGATCGGCTGTACTGACTTCCAATGTGGCAGTGCAACATAGGCGGATGCGGTGGATTGAGATGCATCCAATGCTAAAACACAGTTACCTCTAGCATAAACTGACACTTTTTTATGGTGATTTTTGTATTATGCTAATACAATTTCCTCTGCGGCGCGAACATCAATCTTAAGCGGTTATTAAAAAAAGATATATCTGAGGGAGGCACATGCCGTTGTGCCCCCTATGGGCATGACGCCTCTGTCTTACGTCATCCTCACTCTGAATCTGCCTCGTTCTACTTAAGTACCTCAGACCAGTGGTGGGAAAAGTGCCCAATTGTCATACTTTTTTTTTTTTTTCTTTACATTTTTTTATCCCATTTTCCCCCCAATTTTCGTGGTATCCAATCGCTAGTAATTACTATCTTGTCTCATCGCTACAACTCCCGTACGGGCTCGGGAGAGACGAAGGTCGAAAGCCATGCATCCTCCGAAGCACAACCCAACCAAGCCGCACTGCTTCTTTAACACAGCGTGCCTCCAACCCGGAAGCCAACCGCACCAATGTGTCGGAGGAAACATCGTGTACCTGGCCCCCTTGGTTAGCGCGCCCTGCGCCCGGCCCGCCACAAGAGTCGCTGGAGCGCGATGAGACAAGGATATCCCTACCGGCCAAACCCTCCCTAACCCGGACGATGCTATGCCAATTGTGCGTCGCCCCACGGACCTCCCGGTCGCGGCCGGCTGCGACAGAGCCTGGGCGCGAACCCAGAGACTCTGGTGGCGCAGCTAGCACTGCGATGCAGGGGAGGCCCTTCCAATTGTCATACTTGAGTAAAAGTAAAGATACCTTAAAAGAAAATACTCAAGTAAAAGTGAAAGTTACCCAGTAAAATACTACTTGTGTAAAAGTGTAATGGTATTTGGTTTTAAATGTACTTAAAGTATGTAAGTAAATGTAATCGCAAAAATGCACTTAAGTATCAAAAGTAAAAGTAAAACTACAAATCATTTCAAATTCCTTATATTAAGCAAACCAGACGACACAATTTTCTAGATTTTTTTACTAACGGATAGGCAGGGGCATACTTCAACACTCAGACATCATTTACAAACGAAGCATTTGTGTTTCATGAATCAGAGGCAGTAGGGATGAACGGGGATGTTCTCTTGATAAGTGCGTGAATTAGACACTTTTCCTGTCCTGCTAAGCATTCAAAATGTTACTAGTACTTTTAGGTATCAGGGAAAATGTAAGGAGTAAAAAGTACATTATTTTGTTTAGGAATGTAGTGGAGTAAAAGTAAAAGTTGTCAAAAATATAAACAGTAAAGTAAAGTACAGATGCCCAAAAAATGACGTAAGTAGTACTTTAAAGTATGCGTCTCTACTTGCACTGCAGAACAGCTAGCTTTTCTGTGGTGCGACTGAGTTTCAGGAGAGCGGTCACGTGTGTATGCGGGGCAGATGTTTAATTCTCGGAATGAGTCGAACCAGGAGGAAGCGATACTCACTAGGCAAGCAGTGTGACGTCCTTTACACCTGCAAATCCTGAGGGTTCTGTCTCTGCCTTGGCGTTGTGTCCCAACCTCTCTCTCAGTCTCACCTGTACCCTACATGGAAGACAGCTATTTCAAAACCCCTCCCCTGACAGGTACGGTAATGTAACAGTTCACTTAGCTGCTGTCAGTTGTTGTCTCCAAAGAGGATTAACTGCAGAAATGATTTAACAAATTGACAAATTGAACAAAATGCTCGATGGAGGCGATTGAATCCTTGTTTAAGGTTAAATGGATGATATACATCCTGTAGGTCCTCTGTGGAATTAATGCTGACACTGGGTGAAGAGAACTTTTTGCAGGTCAATGGATTCACCACATTTCACATTGGATGTGGAGTGAGTTGTCTACGCCAACACTTTATAAAACATAGTTAGTTGTTCTACACCTCTAAATGTCTGGTAAATTGAACAGCCTCTTAACCCTTTCCAGATGTGTGGGTCAGTAGGAGAGTGGAGAGAATAGAGGGGGTGAGAGGAGAGGAGAGAGATGAAGCCAGCGTGAGAAGAGAGGGAGATGGAAAGAGCAGTGGGAGGAGAGAACATGGGGTGAGAAAGGAGGGGAAGGAGGTTGTCACTCCCTGCAGGGGTGAGGTAAAGGATGGCCGGAGGTGAGAGAGACGGGAGTCTCCACTATCTGGCTGGTAGTGAGACCACAGGGACCGAGAGCTGTATTAGGAAGAGCAGGAAATAACAGGAAATAACATACAGCATGTAGACAGAGACGCCTGGAGCGCTGGAAAACCGGCTAGACAGTACCTACACTCCAATATATCGGGTAAAACATTCGTTTTTGGAATTCTCCTCTCACCCACCAAATGAAGAAAACCAATGTTTCTAGTCACATCCCAGACTGTTTATACACACAGAGTAATGCATTTGCGACAAACCACAAATTGGGAAATACTGTGAGTAAATTACTTAGATTTAAAAAATATGTTCTGGATATTGAATCAGAGCTGAGCTACAATTCCTCATACCTCTGTTTCGCACAACACAAACACACAAGCCTGCACCCCCCCCCCCCCCCCCAAAAAAAAACATGATAGAACACACATATCTAATTTCAAAACAATTGTGTGGGTGGTTTATGTGTCTATTGTGTCTGGGTTTCTTGAGAAGTGTTGACGAACAGATGGAGCAGGCAGCATCGATACACCACCAAAGGGAGCCACAACAGTCAGCACTCTCAAACTCAATATCTCCACCGGCTCAGGGTCATCCATCAACTCCTTTTGCTGCCCTGAGATATCTGAGAGGAATTAATGGCATGGACAAGACAAAGAGACGAGAGGGAAGAGCCTTTGAAGAATCCTCTTCATGTACAGTACGTCACTGTCAATAGTTTTTTGCCAAAACAAACTGGAATCTTGAGAAACACAGGCAAACTTGACAAACATCCCAAACACCCTCAAAAACACAGGCTCTCACTGTGCATACATCGGTTGAATCAACGTTGTTTCCACATCATTTCAATGAAATTACCCCAAACCAATGTGGAATAGACGTTGAATTGACGTATGTTGCCAGTGGGTTGTTACAAGGCCAGATAGAGACATGAAATAGTTTTTCTCTTGAATGGTGTGAGACAGCAAGGACAGTTATGTGACTTCCTTTTCTCCCTGCTTTTTGGCTTTAGCAACCATAGAAAAAACTTTGTGTTACTCAGGATTACAAAGAGGAACATTATGGGAAAGTGAGGACACAATGAGCAACATTTATTGGGAATCTACAGTGGGGAGAACAAGTATTTGATACACTGCCGATTTTGCAGGTTTTCCTACTTACAAAGCATGTAGAGGTCTGTAATTTTTATCATAGGTACACTTCAACTGTGAGAGACGGAATCTAAAACAAAAATCCAGAAAATCACATTGTATGATTTTTAAGTAATTAATTAGCATTTTATTGCATGACATAAGTATTTGATCACCTACCAACCAGTAAGAATTCCGGCTCTCACATACCTGTTAGTTTTTCTTTAAGAAGCCCTCCTGTTCTCCACTCATTAGCTGTATTAACTGCACCTGTTTGAACTCGTTACCTGTATAAAAGACACCTGTCCACACACTCAATCAAACAGACTCCAACCTCTCCACAATGGCCAAGACCAAAGAGCTGTGTAAGGACATCAGGGATAAAATTGTAGACCTGCACAAGGCTGGGATGGGCTACAGGAAAATAGGCAAGCAGCTTGGTGAGAAGGCAACAACTGTTGGCGCAATTATTAGAAAATGGAGGAAGTTCAAGATGACGGTCAATCACCCTCGGTCTGGGGCTCCATGCAAGATGTCACCTCGTGGGGCATCAATGATCATGAGGAAGGTGAGGGATCAGCCCAGAACTACACGGCAGGACCTGGTCAATGACCTGAAGAGAGCTTGGACCACAGTCTCAAAGAAAACCATTAGTAACACACTACGCCGTCATGGATTAAAATCCTGCAGTGCACGCAAGGTCCCCCTGCTCAAGCCAGCGCATGTCCAGGCCCGTCTGAAGTTTGCCAATGACCATCTGGATGATCCAGAGGAGGAATGGGAGAAGGTAATGTGGTCTGATAAGACAAAAATAGAGCTTTTTGGTCTAAACTCCACTCGCCGTGTTTGGAGGAAGAAGAAGGATGAGTACAACCCCAAGAACACCATCCCAACCGTGAAGCATGGAGGTGGAAACATCATTCTTTGGGGATGCTTTTCTGCAAAGGGGACAGGACGACTGCACCGTATTGAGGGGAGGATGGATGGGGCCATGTATCGCGAGATCTTGGCCAACAACCTCCTTCCTTCAGTAAGAGCATTGAAGATGGGTCGTGGCTGGGTCTTCCAGCATGACAACGACCCGAAACACACAGCCAGGGCAACTAAGGAGTGGCTCCGTAAGAAGCATCTCAAGGTCCTGGAGTGGCCTAGCCAGTCTCCAGACCTGAACCCAATAGAAAATCTTTGGAGGGAGCTGAAAGTCCGTATTCCCCAGCGACAGCCCCAAAACCTGAAGGATCTGCAGAAGGTCTGTATGGAGGAGTGGGCCAAAATCCCTGCTGCAGTGTGTGCAAACCTGGTCAAGAACTACAGGAAACGTATGATCTCTGTAATTGCAAACAAAGGTTTCTGTACCAAATATTAAGTTCTGCTTCTCTGATGTATCAAATACTTATGTCATGCAATAAAATGCTAATTACTTTAATTACTTTATTAACTACTTAAAAATCATACAATGTGATTTTCTGGATTTTTGTTTTAGATTCCGTCTCTCACAGTTGAAGTGTGCCTATAATAAAAATTACAGACCTCTACATGCTTTGTAAGTAGGAAAACCTGCAAAATCGGCAGTGTATCAAATACTTGTTCTCCCCACTGTGTGCTCTAACAAGATTTTTTTAAATGTGTCCATCAAGTGCGTAATAATTTTTTGTGGTCTGCTTGTCTGGGCGTAGAGATTGAAATGTCTGTATCACGTCAGAGCAATTTCCTTCCTGGCCATACCACTGAGAAATCACTTATGACATTATTATTACTTTGTCACTACTGTTACACTGTCACGCAGTAGAGGCTTTCCAGGATAAGCACAAGAGCTACTAGCATCAACAGATTGTGTGTTACACAAGGTCATTGGTAAACACACTCGGTCTGGAAGATGACTGTGTCCTGCTGTTGGTTTCATTAAAAGTGACTGATCACTTCATGATCACTGTCCAGGTTTTTTTGCTGTTGGTTTTGGTTTGAGGCATACTTAGTTCCTGGAAGAAGTTACTGAAAAGAGTTTAGGAATGGTCCCTGCTTTGCAGAGATGAAGACCATGAAATAAAGTGGTGCCCCATCCAGAATTTGTACAAAGACGGTTTAACGAAGCATTATGAAAAGTGATGGCTTGGGCGAAGCTTGTTAGTGAGAAATGCCCAAAACGATCTATGACATTGCACAACCTTAAGGGTAAAATTATTACACATGTTTAATACATGCAACCGGTTTTTAGGGCAGAAAAAAATACATTCTCAGAGTACAATAAATTGAAACAGAGTAAATGGTCATTGCAAGAGACAAGCTTGAAGTTGGTGGATATCCATGAAAAATTTATTTTTTGCTCCATGCAACAGTATCCCTTACATTTCTATAAGCATGGACAATATAATTTAAAGTGATTGTCATCATAACTCTCACAACACAGCTGGAGGGAGCCTGAGACCATTCATTCAAGACTATTATCTTTAGTAAAATTATTATTCATGGATTTTTTTTACACATGACCCCCGGGGCACTATGAAGGGGAGGAAACTGAATTTCCAGTCGGCCCCCAGTATAGAGAAGTTCCAGGATCCCCTGCCAGGATGTAAAGATCTCACAGGCCTGTACGGATGCTCTGCTGGGACCACTGGATGGGGTAGCCCCGAAAACGAAGACGTCCTGTTCTGTATGCCCACCCCAAGGGTCCATATAACCTCCCAAACCTCTATGTACGTATGTAAACTTCCCATATGCACATCTTAATAAGTCAATAGGGACTTAATATAGGATATTGCTATTTTCTTTATGTCATTCCGCACACGGTGTGCACAGCCATGTCTTATGTGTGAGGTAAGATAATAATAGCCCTGTGTAAGAGAAAAGATAACCCCCGTCCCAATCCTTCCAGTAGTTGGATATATTTGGCGTCTGAGATGAAATTCATGCTTATTCCTTAAGAAAAGTCTAAACAGGTCAATAGGCCAATAGACTTTTACTATATGAGAAAATGATCTATCCATTGCAAAAAATACACCCTCAGGCTCCATGGTTTGATTGGCAGGTGGTTTGATTGCATCTGGCAAAAGTCCTGGGGAAATATTCAGGGATTGCTGATATCTGGTTGGGTTAGAGGTTGACTCTGGCTTGTCCTATAGAATTAACGCCTGGACAGACACTTTCCAAAGTGAGGCCTAAGAGCAGCAAGGGGATTTTAGGAGACTGGAGGTCTACTGCAAGGCCAGCTGCAGGCATGATGACACTACAGAGAAGCAGGAATCAAACCTACGATGGGGACTCATTAACACAACAGAGTCTGACTCAGAATCCAAAGACAGATGTTTACAGCTGGATGCTCTTTCCCCTTCATACTGTACACAATAGATGTATAAAAGTGGTTTTACAAAATGTATAGAGGCGAACACTTGTTTACTCCAGATCCCGATACAGTACAGCTGGAAAGCATGACTGAAATTAACAGATACTGTAGGGAAGTGATCCTTATTTTTCAAATGAGAAGGATCATGCAAATTGGTGAGGTTAAGGTAGGTATCTGTTATTCAAGGCTAGTTATATTATGAGAAAATCAGGTACAGAAAGGTAGGGGATTTGGGTGTTTGGTAGAAAAAAAAAGAGACTTTACCTGACCTAAAATTGCTTCAGAGGCTTCAGTTAGTAGATGGATGGAGCAACAAATATTTTGACAATAGATTAACTTACAGTGCCTTCAGAAAGTATTCACACACCTTGACTTTTTCCATATTTTGTTGTGTTACAGCCTGGATTTAAAATAGATTAAATGTAGATGTTTTGTCACTTGCCTATACACAATACCCCATAATGTCAAAGTGGATCTTTTTCTATTTTTTATTTTTTATTAAAAAAACATTTAAAGCTGAAATGTCTTGTGTCATTAAGTATTCAACCCCTTTGTTTTGGCAAGCCTAAAACAGTTCAGGAGTCCAAATTTGCATGGACTCTGTATGCAATAATAGTGTTTAACATACATCTCTGTATCACACACATACAATTATCTGTAAGGTCCCTCAGTCGAGCAGTGAATTTCAAACACAGATTCAACAGCAAAGACCAGGGAGGTTTTCCAATGCCTCGCAAAGAAGGGCACCTATTGGTAGATTTAAAAAAAGACAAATAAACAGACATTGAATATCCCTTTCAGCATGGTAAAGTTATTAATGACACTTTGGAGGGTGTATCAATACACCCAGTCACTATAAAGATACAGGCGTACGTCCTAACTCAGTTGCCAGAGTGGAAGAAAACCACTCAGGGATTTCCTATTAGGCCAATGGTGACTTTAAAACAGTTACAGAGTTTAATGGCTGTGATAGGAGAAAACTGAGGATGGATCAACAACATTGTAGTAACTCCACAATACTCACCTATTTGACAGAGTGAAAAGAAGGTAGCCTGTACATGAAAAAAATATTCCAAAACATGCATCCTGTTTGCAATAAAGCACTAAAGTAATACTGAAAAAATGTTGGCAAAACAATTCATTTTTGCTCCTGAATACAAAGTATTTTTTATTTGGGGCAAATCCAATTCAACACATTATTGAAAACCACTCTCCATATTTTCAAGCATAGTGGTGGCTGAATCATGTTATGGGTGTGCTTGCAATAATTGGGGAGTTTTTCGAAATGAAAAAACACGTAATTGAGCTAAAAAAAAGGCAAAATCCTAGAAGAAAACCTGCTTCAGTCTGCTTTCCACCAGACGCTGGAAGATGAATTCACCTTTCAGCAGGCCAATAACCTAAAACACAATGCCACATCTACACAGGACTTGCTTACCAAGAAGACAATGAATGTTCCTGAGTGGCCGAGTTACTGTTTTGACTTAAATTTTTGTCTAGCAATGATCAACAACCAATTTGACAGAGCTAGAATAATTTTTGAAAGAATAATAAGAAAACGTTGCACAATCCAGGTGTGGAAAGCTCTGGAGCGTTGGGCCAGTAACCGAAAGGTTGCTGGATTGAATCCCCAAGCTGACAAGGTAAAAATATGTCGTTCTGCCCCTGAAATAGGCAGTTAACAGACTGTTCCCCAGTAGGCAATCATTGAAAATAAGAATTTGTTCTTAACTGGCTTGCCTAGTTAAATAAAGGTTAAATATAAAAAGTGTATATAAAAGTAGAGTCTTACCCGGAAAGACTCACAGCCGTAATCGCTATCAAATCAAATCAAATTGTATTAGTCACATGCACAGAATGCAACAAGTGTAGACCTGACAGTGAAATGCTTCCTTACGAGCACCTAACCAACAATGCAGTTTAAATAAAAAAATAAAAAAATAAAAAATAAAAAAATTTAAAAAAAAGGGCCTTCCTCTGACACCGCCTGGAACAGAGGTCCTGGATGGCAGGAAGCTTTGCCCCAGTGATGTACTGGGCCGTTCGCACTACCCTCTGTAGTGCCTTGCGGTCGGAGGCCGAGCAGTTACTAAACCAGAAAGTGATGCAACCAGTCAGGATGCTCTCGATGGTGCAGCTGTAGAACCTTTTGAGGGGCTGAGGACCCATGCCAAATCTTTTCAGTCTCCTGAGGGGGAATAGGTTTTGTCGTGCCCTCTTCACGACTGTCTTGGTGTGCTTGAACCATGTTAGTTTGTTGGTGATGTGGACACCAAGGAACTTGAAGCTCTCAACCTGCTCCTCTACAGCCTCGTCGATGAGAATGGGGGCGTGCTCTGTCCTCTTTTTCCTGAAGTCCACAATCATCTCCTTCATCTTGATCACGTTGAGGGAGAGGTTGTTGTCCTGGCACCACATGGCCAGGTCTCTGACCTTCTTCCTATAGGCTGTCTCATTGTTGTCGGTGATCAGACCTACCACTGTTGTGTCATCTGCAAACTTAATGATGCCGATGGAGTCGTGCCTGGCCATCCAGTCATGAGTGAACGGGAAGTACAGGAGGGGACTGATCATGCACCCCTGAGGGGCCCCCGTGTTGAGGATCAGCGTGGCAGATGTGTTGTTACCTAACCTTAACACAAGGTCAGGAAGTCCAGGATCCAGTTGCAGATGGAGGTGTTTAGTTCCAGGGTCCTTAGCTTATTGATGAGGGCACTATGGTGTTGAACGCTGAGCTGTTGTCAATGAATACCATTCTCACATAGGTGTTCCTTTTGTCCAGGTGGGAAAGAGCAGTGTGGAGTGCAATAGAGATTGCATCATCTGTGGATCTGTTAGGGCAGCAGGCACATTTGAGTGGGGTTTCTGGGAAAATGGTGTTGATGTGAGCCATGACCAGTCTTTCAAAGCACTTCATGGCTACAGACTACACGTCGGTAGTCATTTAGGCAGGTTACCTTACTGTTCTTCAGCACAGGGACTATGGTGGTCTGCTTAAAACAAGTTGGTATTACAGACTCGGATAGGAAGAGGTCGAAAATAGACTTGTGTCACTGGGCAGCTCTCGGCTGTGCTTCCCTTTGTAGTCTGTAATAGTTTGCAAGCCCTGCCATATCCGACGAGCGTCAGAGCCGGTGTAGTAGGATTCAAACTTAGTCCTGTATTGATGCTTTGCCTGTTTGATGGTTCGTCGGACGGCATAGCGGGATTTCTCATAAGCTTCCGGGTTAGAGTCCCGCTCCTTGAAAGTGGCAGCTCTAGCCATTAGCTCAGTGCGGATGTTGCCTGTAAACCATGGTTTCTGGTTGGGGTATTTACGTACGGTCACTGTGGGGACTACGTCATCGATGCACTTATTGATGAAGCCAATGACTGATGTGGTGTACTCCTCAATGCCATTGGAGGAATCCCGGAACATATTCCAGTCTGTGCTAGCAAAACAGTCCTGTAGCTTAGCATCTGCTTCATCTGACCACTTTTTATTGATCGAGTCGCTGGTGCTTCCTGCTTTAATTTTGTTTATAAGCAGGAATCAGGAGGATAGAATTATGGTCAGATTTGCCAAATGGAGGGCATGGGAGAACTTTGTATGTCTCTGTGTGTGGAGTAAAGGTGGTCCAGAGTTTTTTTCCCTCTGGTTGCACGTTTAACATGCTGATAGAAAATTGGTAAGACCGATTTAAGTTTCCCTGCATTATAGTCCCCGGCCACTAGGAGCGCCGCCTTTGGGGGAGCACTTTCCTGTTTGCTTATGGCGGAAATACAGCTCATTGAGTGCGATATTAGTGCCAGCCTCAGTCTGTGGTGGTATGTAGACAGCTATGAAAAATATAGATGAAAACTCTCTAGGTAGATAGCATGGTCTACAGCTTATTGTGAGATACTCTACCTTAGGCGACTACCTTTGATATCGTGCACCAGCTGTTATTTACATAAATACATAGTCTACCGCCCCTTGTCTTACCAGACGCCGCTGTTCTATCCTGCCGATACAGCGTATAACCAGCCAGCTGTATATTGATAATGTCGTCGTTCAGCCACGACTCCGTGAAGCATAAGATATTACAGTTTTGAATGTCCCGTTGGTAGTTTAATCTTCCGCATAGGTCATCGATTTTATTTTTCAAAAATTGCACGTTTGCTAGCAGAATGGAAAGGATTGGGGGTTTATTCGATCGCCTACGAATTCTCAGAAGGCAGCCCGCCCTCCTGCCCCTTTTTCTCCACCTTCTCTTCACGCAAATGACGGGGATCTGAGCCTGTTCCCAGGAAAGGAGTATGTTATTCACGTCGGGCTCGTCGGACTCGTTAAAGGAAAAAAAGGATCCTGCCAGTTCGTGGTGAATAATCGCAGTTCTGATGTCCAGAAGTTATTTTCGGTCATAAGAGACGGTAGCAGCAACATTATGTACAGAATAAGTTACAAAATAAGTTACAAACAACACAAAGAAACGAACAAAAACACAATTGGATAGGAACACGTAAAACGTCAGCCTTCTTCTCCAGCGCCCTCTTAACTCCGTAAAGGTGATTCTAACATGTATTGACTTAAGGGGTTGAATACTTACATAATCAAGTTATATTAGTGTTATATTTTTCATGAGCATTTTTTACAAATGTTAGAATTTTTGAGGGGTGTAGATCATTGAAAAAAAATTACAACTAAATCCATTTGAATCCCACTTTGTAACACAACAAATTGAGAAAAGGTAATCCAGACCAATCAGAGACATATTTCAGCTGCAGGGAGGTGGGGTGGGGTCTGTATAGAGAGATAGGAAGACCAGTGTTTGATGTATTTGATACCATTCCACTTATTCTGCTCCAACCATTACCGCGAGCTCTTCCTCCCAAATGAAGGTGCCACCAACCTCCTGTGATATCCGGTCCTGGTCGAGATAAGACAATGAGACTTTAGGGCCTTTGCTGTATGTAGACAGGTAATTGAAGGGGATTTTTTGTCTCACTAGACCGTGGTGGTTCTGAGGGTTTCTGACACCTCCGAACAACTGTCTCCTTTCCACATGTGATACCTTTCCCACTGTGTGTTCATTGGGGGATGATCTGATAGGATCTGGATGCAACTAATGAGCATTTTGCTTTTCGTCAATGACTCCCCAAAACTTGAAAATGCAGAACTGGCTCGATTCAATTTGTAGCACTGCAGACCTGCGCTAGAGCGTGATAGAAAATGTAAAGGCAATGTTTCCGCGTTCTCGGAGACTGCGTTCATGTAAACGCTGCATATGTCGGCTCAATCGAAAATCAGTTGAACTCAAGCTCTGAACTTTGGCTATACGGATTGAATTGAGCCCAGATCGATTCAAACTGCAATTCAGTCCATTCAGGGTATGTGTTTAGCTCTATCTGAGGAACAGTACATCTAAAATTAAACCATCAGCCTGTCTAGTCTGCTTTTGATGGTTCCATAGGTTACATTTTATTGCAGGTTTATACCTCAAGCATGAATAGCTATATTTTCATTTTCGCAACAGTTCTTTACCCCAATGTCAGGTACATGGTCTTCATAGAGAACTAGCTTTAAGGGAGCACCCAGCTAGCAAATGTGGTTCCTTGGAAGTTGTGGGAATCTATGTTTTTGGTTTCCCATTTGTTCCGGAAATGAAGCCGTAAGTTTCCTGACCTGTAAAACGAAAACTTTTTTAAATGTTCTGAGAACTGGTAATGTTTGTTTTTAGGTTCCAGGAAGGTTCTGATGATATTTTACTATGATTCCCTGAAAGTTTCCCTGGGAGTTTTAATTAACGTTCTTAGAACGTAAATTGCAGGTTATTTGAAGGTAATTAAATAACGTTCTGAGAACATGTTTTGATAAGACTTTTAATAACACTGCTAGCTTAGGGTTAGGGTTTGAACAGATAGGACACATAGAAATTAACTTTCTTTGGCATTAATTATTATTTTTTATTGTGGCACAGCATCAGCGAGATTTCAACCTATGATCTTCAGTAATCTATCCATGGAATTAGTCCACTGTGCCACCAGGATGGAGCTAGTATGCCATGAATTATTCATACAAAGCTGTTAATTTTTGTCTATTCAAATAGACCCCATTTCAGGGGAAACAACCACTCATTACGATCAGGTGTGGCCAATTAGTGGGCGCGGCCAACAGACCTGACCACACATAACAAGATAGAGGATAGAGAGAGTTTTGTTGAAGCTGAAGACGGAATGTATGTACTTAAATAACATTCTTAGAACGTTCTGTGAACGTTACTAATGTGTTATTGTTGTTTATATTGAACGTTTTATTAATGTTCTGAGAACATGACTTTAAATAGAACTATGAGGACACCTTTAGAAAACGTTACGCTGAAGTACTGAAATTCTCACCAAAGAAACATTGGTGGGAACAACATTTCTCTGAACGTTATTTTATATATTTTTAAATATTTTTATTTTATTTAACTAGGCAAGTTAAGAACAAATTCTTATTTACAATGACGGCTAGCTGGGTATCTTGCACCATTCCCAGAACATTGTGGGAAGGTTGTAAGCAAAATAAGAATTGGACAACCACGCTCTCACCAAGCTCTAAGAAACATATGGTTCTCAGAACATTATGTGCTAGCTGGGCATTCAGTACAACCTGTGTTTCTTTGACATTTCCCATCCTGATGCTTAGATGGGAGATCACACTGTTAAGTAGGGGTTCTGTGTTGAGTAGACACATGTGAGGACTGACGCTAAGTGGGTGGATGATTATGGGTGCAGACCAAGCAACCCCCCCACCACCACCACCACAAACACACAGGTTCTTCCATCTCCCCAACAGCTGTAAGGTCACAGACGTTAAAGCTTTGAGGGCACCCTGATCTCATATATGGGAGCAGTAGAAGACACTTTGATGTGTTTTAGGGTTGTCTCCCCCCCATACACCAAACATATGGGAGAGGCTGCCGACAGGCTGCATATGAGATCTGAGCTTTTCACTCCATCAGGTAAGAGGCCTTTGTGCTTTTTCTCTTGGTATCTTCACTGCACTGAAGACTGCTGTCGTACCTTTCTCTCTTTATCTCTTTTCCCTGTGCTGTGCATGAGGGTCCCCTGTGGGCTTCCAAGGCTTGGGATAATTTCATTAACCACAACAAAGAAAAAACATCCCCTGTTTTTGTATATTGGATCCTGCCAGCTGGATAGAATTTCTTTAAAACAGTGCAGCGAGAGAGGAAATCTCTATTAAATATCTTGAGCCAGCGGCATGAGTTTGAGGCCATAACGCATGATCGAATATGATCAGCCCTTGGTTATGCCTCTCAGACTTGTTACCACCTTTCAAGGACAATGCTGTTTCCGAGATCTTGAATGATGACTAAGGTTCCCAAATCCTCACTATGGTTCTTGTGAGCTACAGAGGATTTATTGACCCTTTTCCAAGTCTAATAAAAAACAATATTTCGAGTTACCTCTCACAAAAAAAGAATGGCTCAGACTTCAATTGTTGTTTTTCTCTCACATCTCCAAAGGACAAGGTAAGGAGGGAAACATTCACACCTGAATGGAACTGAATTTGAGGTCCTCTGCCAGAGCATGTTGAACACAGTGTTGTGGTCTTTCATCGCACAGCCCACTGTGAATAATAGGGAGTGACGGGAGAGGCAACATGTTCACGCTCTGCTCAGCTGTGGTTCTGGTGCCAGCGAACAGCCCTACGGAATAGCCCAACGGATTGCCAAAGCCAAGCTGACTAAGTGCTTCGAACAAGTGTGTGGGGGGGGGGGGGGGGGGGGGGGGGGACAGAAATATAATAATACTAACCTGAAACATCTGGTTGCTTGTTGGACTAAGTTTGTTTCAAAAACTAATTTTCAAACAGCACCTCTAACATGCCTGTGGGTGGAGGAATGGTGATTTGGTGTTCAAGGCTCTGGTGATGAGGCATTTACAATAGCAGACAGGCTAGATATGGATTAGTTATCAGCTGACCCACTGATACATTGCTAACAAACTGCCAATACACAAACACCACTCAGCCAGCCCTCATAAGCTAGGGCAAAGGCCTTTAAAAAGAATATGTTATTTAAAGTCTGCCTCAGACTCAGGTTAAAAACTGAGGTGACGTGGCCTGACAGCACCGGGTGAGCTGTCTAAACATATGTTTACTTACGATACTGTAAAAACAGGCTCCGCAGCTGCACAAGACTGGGTGAGAGAAATATGGGAGATAAAGAATATATATGCTCATGTTGAATGCATCTGGATAAGTTACTGTTCACATCCAAATTGAGAACTGTAATATTTGTCCAACGTCCATCATTCGCTCCACACCCCACTCAATGCCTTGGACTGGATGATTTAGAGCACTTGCAAAACAACATTTTTACTTTTGACAGGACAATCCGAGGGGATATTGTTAATTGGATGTGTTAGGGTGGGGAAGGAGGAGTAGGTGGGTCAGTGGTTTTTCACTTGAAGACAAACAAGTTCTGAGAAAAGGCCAATCTTGGCTTGTTGGTGTTCCTGGTCCCACTGATGGAATTCCAGTGAGGGGCTTAAACTGTTTGATAGACGGCTGCCTGGTGGATGTGAGTGGGTGGGGAGAGTCCAGGTCTGCTCATTTTGTCTTTTCCTGTCTTTTGTCAGAGTAAATGTCTCCTAATTAGGCCGATGCTTCAGACTGAAGAAGCTCTTGAATGACTGCAGTTCACTATACTGCTCCCCACTCAACACCTCCCCAAGGCAAGACAGGAGGGGGAAAAAACACAGAAAAGTCAATTAGTGTTTTTAAAGTCCTTCGTCGAGGAAAATGCATTGGACATTGTAGTGAAGAAAGACAGTCTCAAGTTGTTAACATGAATGACCCCAAATTGGGAGTGGAACGGAGCTAGGGACAAAGATCACGTAGTTGGAATAGTCCTTTTCAGAGAGGTTGTCTGACAACCTTATGAACAATAACACACATGGACAAAGATGGAGAATTCTTCAGTCAGGGAAGTACTGTAGACTTTCAGAGAGAAACAATAATGTGTTCCCTGTTTTTATTCCACAGCCAATACATTATCTTATCTTCTAACTTATGAACCTGGCAGTGAGGCAAGGCTCATTCCTCTGCATGATTTCCATGGCTGGTCTGTATACTCCCTGGACTCTGAATACTTGAACAGTTTGTATATATTTCTATAAGGAGGGCTATACTTCATCGGTACCATGAAAAATAAAGACCACATCTGCTTTTATCAAAAGTATGGTTATAAATACAAGTGACCTCAGTAACATCCAGTTGAGTTTCTTTCTAAAACTGTCATATGTTTGGCCTTACTCCTGCAGGCCACAGTATGTAGACAATGGTTGTTCCCCTGCTCAGATGTTGCATGCATCAACCAACTGTGTCATCAACTGACAGATTGCTATTACATATGATGTGATTAGCTGATACTTAAAATACCTATCCAGGCATTGTAAAATCTGGCATGCCTCAGCAATGCTTGGGCAGAGGAACACGCCCATCTCAACAGGGATATAGGCAGTCTGATGGTGTCTATTGAGTGGAACAGCACCTGAGATTCACCACTGCCCCCTGCTGGGCTGAACGTCTACCACACCTGTTCAAAACACCTAAGTAGGCTTCTATTCAATAAGGTCAATGAGAGGCATTTGGTGTGAGATGGTTAAGTTTCCCAAGACAGTGAGCAGAGAGAGGTGACCTTTGTCTCACTGAAAATGTCACTTATGTCTCGATGGTCTACACTCCACATTGAAAATCCACTCCCACTCAGAAGGAATCTTGAGACTCAGGCTAAGAACCAAACACAAAAGGGTAGAATGACTCAAGCTCCATCGAGCAAGAGTCTGGCATATATATTGCATGCTGAAAGGAAGTAGTCCTGACCATCCCCACTGTTTTGAGAGAGATTAAAGTGCCAGTTCCTGTATGTTTAATGGTGCTGGTCAGTGCGGAGGTCACATGACCACCTGTGGGCAGCCTTTACCGCTGAGGAGATCTGTGGCGTGAGATTCAGTTAACTGGAAACCATCTGGTCTGATTGAGAATGCCGCTCCGGGGCACCATGGCAACGCACAAGAAGGAAGTGAAGAGCAAGGCTACAACAGCGGTGGTGGGAATCTAATCTGGGCAGTGCTTCACAGATCTGCACAGCATGAAAAACTCTGTAATCATACTAGAGACCCCCACGGAACTTAATTGAATCATTGGTTATGTTTTATTGTCCCTGAAAGCATTTTGGGGAGATGTAGTGACAGTGTTGTGCCAGGTCGATGCGATAGTGATGCACTGACCTTTGGTGAATTATCATTGTTATTCCGTCCTGGGCAGACCTCCTACTGAAATCTAATCAAGTCTCTGCAAAGGCACCAACAAACTAACTAAATACACTACACAAATAGACACAAGAACATTTGGATATGTAAACACTTTGGTTCAGCCAAGATGGAAGCAGTTTATCTTTGTATACCTCAGGCACATAAAGCAAAATATTTTCCTTTTTACAAAAAATGTGTCTCTCACTAGGTGACCCTTTTAAGGGTCAGCAAACACAACTCAACCGCAAAATAATACTGACCTCAGGAGGTACTGCAAAAGCTCCAAACTAAAACAAAAATGTACCCCAGAGGGGAAAAACTGCAGGAGGTGTTTAAATGTTTTTCAAACATTTAAATGAGAGCTCTCAAGAGCCTATAGCGGTCATTGTATCACATGCGATCTGTCCTGCATGGGATTTGCATGAATGGACCCAGGGGGCTAGCTGCCAGTAGTGTGTGTGTCCACATTATTCTCGCATGGAATGTAATAATAATTTAAATATCAATGCATTGGCAAGGCCTACAAAATGCTGTATTCTTAAAGTGATTATGGCCTACTTTTTTGACACTTTTTCTATGTACCATTATATAAATTATACAATTGTATAACATTGGGGTCCTTGGAAAAGACAGTTAAGTGCTTGAAAAAGTACCTGACAGTCCTTGAATTTGACATGCCAATGTCTGTATGAACCCTGCTTAAAGGATGTATAGTCCTAGGCCTATGTTGTTGTAAAAGTGGAGTTATGGGCCAATTTGCATATATTCACTTTTATTCCTTTAAGTACACATGTGGAACTGCAAGAAAATGATTTATATTTTTTTGTTTTAAACCATTTTGATGTGTTTATCCAAATGTCACACATTGGCCCCATTATTTATAGAATGACCCATTTGTATTTGTATTTGTATTTATTATGGATCCCCAAGGCAGCAGCTACTCTTCCTGGGTCCAGCAAAATGAAGACAGTTATACAATTTTAAAAACAGTACAATACATTCACAACAGATTTCACAACATATTATGTGTGTGCCCTCAGGCCCCTACTCTACTACCACATATCTACAACACAAAATCCATGTGTACATGTGTGTATAGTGTGTATGTTATCGTGTGTTTGTATGCATGTGTCTGTGCCTATGTTTGTGTTGCTTCACAGTCCCCGCTGTTCCATAAGGTGTATTTTTATGTGTTTTTTAAATCAAGTTTTACTGCTTGCATGAGTTACTTGATGTGGAATAGAGTTCCATGTAGTCATGGCTCTATGTAGTACTGTGTGCTTCCCATAGTCTGTTCTGGACTTGGGGACTGTGAAGAGACCTCTGGTGTCATGTCTTGTATGGGGTATGCATGGGTGTCCGAGCTATGTACCAGTAGTTCAAACAGCTTGGTTAATTCAATATGTCAATACCTCTCACAAATACAAGTAGTGATGAAGTCAATCTCTCCTTCACTTTGAACCAGGAGAGATTGACATGCATATTATTAATGTTAGCTCTCTGTGTACATCCAAGGGCCAGCTGTGCTGCCCTGTTCTGAGCCAATTGCAATGCTCCTAAGTCCCTCTTTGTGGCACCTGACCACACGACTGAACAGTAGTCAAGGTGCGACAAAACTAGGGCCTGTAGAACCTGCCTTGTTGATAGTCCTGCAACACTTAATTATGGGCAGACTTCTCCCCATCTTTGCTACTGTTGTATCAATATGTTTTGACCATAACAGTTTACAATCCATGATTACTCCATGCAGTTTAGTCATCTCAACTTGTTAAATTTCCACAATATTCATTACAAGATTAAGTTGAGGTTTATGGTTTAGTGAATGATTTGTCCCAAATACAATGCTTTTAGATTTGATATATTTAGGACAAACTTATTCCTTGCCACCCATTATGAAACTAACTGCATCTCTTTGTTAAGTGTTGCAGTCATTTCAGTCGCTTTAGTAGCTTACATGTATAACGTTGAGTCATCCGCATACATAGACACTGGCTTTACTCAAAGCCATTTGCATGTCATTGGTAAAGATTGAAAAAAGTAAAGTGCCTAGACAGCAGCCCTGTGGAATTCCTGATTCTACTTGGTTATGTTGGATAGGCTTCTGTTATTAAAGATCACCCTCTGTGTTCTGTTAGACAGGTAATTCTGGCATATATATTACTAATTTGAGTGAGAAGAGTGTGTGTATAAACAGAAGTCAGAAGTTTACATACACTTAGGTTGGAGTCATTAAATCTCGTTTTTCAACCACTCCACAAATTTCTTGTTAACAAGCTATAGTTTTGGAAAGTCGGTTAGGACATCTACTTTGTGCATGACACAAGTAATTCTTCCAACAATTGTTTACAAACAGATTATTTCACTTACAATTCACTGTATCACAATTCCAGTGGGTCAGAAGTTTACATACACTAATTTGACTGTGCCTTTAAACAGCTTGGAAAATTCCAGAAAATGATGCCATGGCTTTAGAAGCTTCTAATAGGCCAATTGACATCATTTGAGTCAATCTGAGGTGTACCTGTGGATGTATTTCAAGGCCTACCTTCAAACTCAGTTCCTCTTTGCTTGACATTATGGGAAAATCCAAAGAAATCAGCCAAGACCTCAGAAAAAAATTGTGGACCTCCACAAGTCTGGTTCATCCTTGGGAGCAATTTCCAAACGCCTGAAGGTACCACGTTCATCTGTACAAACAATAGTACGCAAATATAAACACCTTGGGACCACGCAGCCGTCCTACCGCTCAGGAAGGAGAAGCATTCTGTCTCCTAGAGATGAACGTATTTTGGTGCGAAAAGTGCAAATCAATCCCAGAACAACAGCATAGGCATGTGAAGATACATGTGAAGATACTGGAGGAAACAGTTACAAAAGTATCTATATCCACAGTAAAACGAGTCCTATATCGACATAACCTGAAAGGCCGCTCAGCAAGGAAGAAGCCACTGCTCCAAAACCACCATAAAAAGCCAGACTAGGGTTTGCAACTGGACATGGGGACAAAGATCGTCCTTTTTGGAGAAATGTCCTCTGGTCTGATGAAACAAAAATAGAACGGGGACTGGTGCACTTCACAAAATAGATGGCATCACGAGGACGGAAAATTATGTGGATATATTGAAGCAACATCTCAAGACATCAGTCAGGAAGTTAAAGCTTGGTCACAAATGGGTCTTCGAAATGGACAATGACCCCAAGCATACTTTCAAAGTTGTAGCAAAATGGCTTAAAGACAACAAAGTCAAGGTATAGTAGTGGGCATCACAAAGCCCTGACCTCAATCCTATAGAAAATTTGTGGGCAGAACTGAAAAAGCGTGTGCGAGCAAGGAAACCTGACTCAGTTACACCAGCTCTGTCAGGAGGAATGGGCTAAAATTCATTCAACTATTGTGGAAAGCTTGTGGAAGGCTACCAGAAATATTTGACCCAAGTTAAATATTTTAAAGGCAATGCTACCAAATACTAATTGACTGTATGTAAACTTCTGACCCACTGGGAATGTGATGAAAGAAATAAAAGCTGAAATAAATCCTTCTCTCTACTATTATTCTGACATTTCACATTCTTAAAATCAAGTGGTGATACTAACTGACCTAAGACAGGATTTTACTAGGATTAAATGTCAGGAATTGTGAAAAACTGAGTTTAAAAGTTTTCGGCTAAGGTGTATGTAAACTTCCAACTTCAACTGTATGTATGTATGTATGTATGTATGTATGTATGTATGTATGTATGTATGTATGTATGTATGTATGTGTGTGTGTGTGTGTGTGTGTGTGTGTGTGTGTGTGTGTGTGTGTGTGTGTGTGTGTGTGTGTGTGTGTGTGTGTGTGTGTGTGTGTGTGTGTGTGTGTGTGTGTGTGTGTATGTGTGTTTGTGTGTGTGTGTGTGACTGTGTCTGTGTGTGACTGTGTCTGTGTGTGACTGTGTCTGTGTGTGTGTCTGTGTCTGTGTGTGTGTCTGTGTCTGTGTGTGTGCGTGTGCGTGTGTGTGTGTGAGACAAAGGTGACAGTGGAGTATGTGAGGATAGAAGCTGGTGCACTGGGTGAGCCAAGTTGAGAGGGAAAGAGAGGAGAAAAGCCTCTCCAAAGAGTATAGATTTTTCACAGGAGGCGCTGCCAGTCAGCACGTACGCCCCAGGCCTCTCCATTCAGCGGGCAGAGAGAGGGGGAGAAAGAGAGGGAAGGGGGGCACCCTTGTTCATGCTCGGATGGGTGAAGTTTCACATTGATGGCACAGCAAAGCAACACCCGACATCAGAAGAAGAAGAGTGATGAATGCACATTGTGGATATCGTGAATGTCGTCATTCATTCATTTCTCTCTTTTTCAGTCTGGACTTGGAGTTAACTGACAGGAGAAAGTCTGACAGGACTGCTGGTCTATTAAATCTGTGTCTATGTGCTTTGGTAGGCTTGTTTCTCACCTCATTTTACAGAAAGGGGACCTTTTACTAAGCCAATTTTTCCCAAATAGGCTAATTGTGTCCAGTTGACTTCCTTGGATGCAACAGGCCTTACAAGTTACTCACCCAGGAAAGCCTCTTAGTGACAGCTACACATTAATTACATACCAGACTGTGCCCATCAATTTGGAGAATGGCAAATCCAGACATTCCATCTGCACAGGAATTAAATATTACGTCAAAAACTGTGTCTGCTGACTGCTCTGATTAAGATATTTCTGTAGAAAAAAACTAGCTTGGCCGTGATCAAGAACGAGATCATGAGAACTGATGACACAGACATGGACCCAGTCATTTATTCTTGGAGTCTTGCCAATCTTTTATATTCTTGGTTTCGTCCCAGGGGTAACAGCCTACAGGTCCATCCAACAGGTTGTCTTCATTGGCAAAACAATGATGGCAAAACAAACTATTACGATGTCTTCCCACAATGAAATTAAGGGGGATCACAAAGCAGGGTTGCGTGTGGCATCATCCTCTCTGTTCCGGTTCATCTGGCCACTTCATGTTGTGCTTAGCATTTTATCCAGAGGAGCAGGGTTAGGAAGCTAACCTTTCCACACAACCATAACTTCCCACCATGACATTACCCAACATCGCCTCAGTGTCCCCCAGTGCTCGCTATGAAAATGTCAGCGCAGCTATTTTCATCCGAGGGAAATCCTATCTGATTTACTCCCTGTTCCCCCATCCCTCTGTGGAGGCGACTGTTTGTATAATGCTGTGTTGAATTTGAATATCAAAACCCATGAGAAGGTGCCCAGACACTTCAAATACCATTTTTTGGGCATCTTTCAAGGAATGTGATTGTTTAAGCGTCCACGACGAAGGGAGAGGGTCACCGAGAAAATGCCTGCTTTGTTATTACAGGGCCACAGTAATCTCTGTCTTTCAACCCTCCACACCATTGATGAGACTATAACTGAAAAACGCACATTTGCATCTCAGTGTGAGCTCTCTTAAGGTTCCGCCATTTGGATGGAATTCAAGAAATTGCTAGCATTTTTTTATGGTGCAACAAAGCTGTGATGGTTAACATGCCCCTGAAGCTTCCGTGTCCTGTTCACGGCCCGTTCAGTCTCCATACTGTCCTTCCAGTCAAAGTGTACAGGGTGATTGGGGGAAAATCTAAAGAGAGTGAGACACTGGGGCCCCTGGCGACAGTTATGCCACAAGGAAAAAAGACAAATCGGTGAAAAAAAGTATTGTAAAACATTCTTGAAACAAACAGTAAATGTCCTGGTTGACAAATGGCTGTCTTCCCACTGGACACACCACGTCATTTCAACGTGGAAATGTGGGTAATATTTGGTTGAGACGTTGATCAATGACATTTGAAACTATATTCACACACTCAAACACGACAGCCAGAAGTTTGTTGAATTCCCAATGTGTTATCAATGCGCTTTCAACCATCTAAAAGCACAACCAAAATCCAATGGAAAAACAATGTCTGCTTGTTGGTTTAGTTGTCATCTAAATGTGTTATCACAGTGCTTTTAACCATTTAAAAACAGAACAAAATTCAAGTGGGAATACAATGTCATGTATTTTTACAACAATTTAAAAGTGCAATATGCCGAACTCGCTGCGCCATTTCCTGAAAATGAGCTTATAGTTCGCCTAATTTCAGTTTATATGACAAAACAAGCAATGTAGAGAATCATTATGCCATCAAAACTGCTGTGATATATATCTTCAATAACCAAACATGTTGTATTTTCAGTTGCTTGAAGCTGGTGTACAAAACCGAAAGTAAAAGACGCAAAAACAAAACTAAAGAACGGGGAGCATAGAAATAGCGCACATAGAACATATACCGCTTCTTAGACTTGTTTTCAATGAAAATGGCACATCTATAACTCACATTTCTATGTGAATTTGGTTGGGTCGCCCAAAAAGTTACATATACAGTAGCAGTATTATTAATGTATTATCATTGTGCTTCATCTAATAGCACAACCAAATGACATGGAATGTAGTTGAGATGACATTAAAAGTACATAGTGCAAGTGATCAGATTCTGCGCAGATTATTATAGCAATTGTGAAGATTTCCACAGACCTGCGACCTTCTTAAGCTATGTTGAACATGCACGCTTTCTATGACTACATAAGAAGACATTTATAGATACAGTAACCTCTAAATGTGGCCATGGATGTGTTACTCATTTTAAGGTTGAATAGTATTATTACATTAGTTTGTAAGATAGCCTTAACTTTTGGCTATTTATTGTATTAGAAAAGTAATATTGAATTGTGTTTGGTTGACAACGCAACCAAACATATACATTTAAAAGAGATGTATATTTTGTGCCACTGATTTAGTCTGACTTAATTCCAGTTTGTCTACAAATTAATAATTGATATGTTGGATTCACATCTCCATCTCAACCAAAAAATTAGTCTAAGGAATAGGACTAAATCAAACCAAACTTTATTTAAAGTGCATTTCAAGTTTGATTTGATTTGATTTTGTCCTATTCTTTAACTTAGATTTTTGGTTGAGATGGAGATGTGAATCCAACATATGAATTATTAACTTGAAGATTACATTTGAAATCAACCAAAGCTTGAAACCCTAGGCCTATATGTACTGTCTACAATAGCTGTTGAGGACTTTGCTAATGCTATATAGGCCTAAATAGTAACATTGATGATACAGTGCCTTCAAAAACTATTCATACCCCTTAACTTCTTCCATATTTTGTTGTGATACAAACGGAATATAAAAATTTATCACATGTTGTTGTTTTTTACCATCTACACACAATACCCCATAATGACAAAGTGAAAACATGTTTTTAGAAATGTTAGCACATTTATTGAAAAGGTAGTACAGATATATCTAATTTACATAAGTATTCACAATACATGTTAGAATCACCTTTGGCAGCAACTACAACTGTGAGTCTTTCTGGGTAAGTCTCTAAGAGCTTTGCACACCTGGAATGTACAATATTTGCACATTATTCTTTCAAAAATTATTCCAGCTCTGTCAAGTTGATTGCTGATCATTACTAGACAGATTGTTAAGTCTTTCCATTATCAATCTGATTTAAGTCAAAACTATAAATAGGCCATTCAGGAACATTCAATGTCATCTTGGTAAGCAACTCCAGTGTATATTTGGCCTTGTGTTTTAGGTTATTGTCCTGCTGAAAAGAGAATTTGTCTCCAAGTGTCTGTTGGAAAGCAGACTGAACCAGGTTTTCCTCTAGGATTTTGTCTGTGCTTAGCTCTACTCCATTTCTTTTTATCCTAAAAAACTCCATAGTCCTTGCCAATGACAAGCATACCCATAACATGATGCAGCCACCACCATGCTTGAAAATATGAAGAGTGGTACTCAGTGATGTGTTGTATTGGATTTGCCCCAAACATAACATTTTGTATTTCAGAATGTTTTTATTCTGCACAGGCTTCCATCTTTTCACTCAGTCATTTAGGTTAGAATTGTGGAGTAACTACAATGTTGTTGATCCATCCTCAGTTTTCTCCTATCACAGTCATTCAACTCTTTAACTGTTATAAAGTCACCATTTGTAACGTCCTGACTAGAAGTTCTTATGTGTTTTGCTTGTTTAGTGTTGGTCAGGACGTGAGCTGGGTGGGAATTCTATGTTGTGTGTCTAGTTCGTCTGTTTCTGTGTTCAGCCTAATATGGTTCTCAATCAGAGACAGCTGTCAATCGTTGTCCCTGATTGAGAATCATATATAGGTGGCTTGTTTTGTGTTGGGGATTGTGGGTGGTTGTTTCCTGTCTCTGTGTTTGTGTTCTGCACCATATAGGACTGTCTCGGCTTTCACGTTTGTTATTTTGTTATTTGTTAATGTTCATCGTTTATTGTTTAATTAAACATGTTGAACACTAACTGCGCTGCATTTTGGTCCTCTCCTTCATCCCAGGAAGAAAGCCGTTACACCGTTGGCCTCATGGTGAAATCCCTTAGCGTTTTCCTTTCTCTCCGGCAACTGAGTTAGGAACAACGCATGTATCTTTGTATTGACTGGGTGTATTGATACACCATCCAAAGTTTAAATAATAACTTTACCATGTGCAAATGTCTGCTTTAAAAATAAAAATAAACATCTATCAATAGGATCCTTTATTTGCAAGACATTGGAAAACCTCCCTGGTCTTTGTGGTTAAATTTGGGTTTGAAATAAAAAAATTGACTTTGGGACCTTACAGATAATTGTATGTGTGGGATACAGAGATAAAGGTAGTCATTCAAAAATCATGTTGAACGATATTATTGCACACAGAGTCCATGCAGTTTATTATGTTACTTGTTATTGAACATGTTTAGCCCTGAACGTATTTATCCGTGCCATAACAAAGGGGTTAAATACAGTACTTATTGACTCAAGACATTTCAGCTTTTCATTTTTTATTAATTCGTAAGAATTCTAAAAACATAATCTCACTTTGAGATTATGGGCTATTGTGCGTAGGCCAGTGACAGCAAATTTTAATATAATCCATTTTAAATTCAAGCTGCATGTAACAAAATGTTGAAAATGTCAAGGGGTGTGAATACTTTCTGAATGCACTGTATATGACTTTAGAGTATGGTTACATTTCATTTGCTCTGTTAAACCTACCCTCAGGAATGACTTTGATAGCAACAGTGTTAGTTATCAAGAGATCTCTCAATAATCATTCTCACGATAGCACAGCCTATAGTTTTTTTTACTGATAATGGATATAACGTTGAAGATCTGACGTTGTGTTTCAAAGCTACAAATTCAACATATTGTCTTTGACATTTCAATCAATGCATGAAATTGTCTCCAGTTAAAGGGAGAAAGGAATTGCTTGTGTTCAAGTAACAACTCCATCCTGGAATTTCTTTCTTTCCTCTATTTGTGTTATGTTCACCTCTCTCATAGGTAGATCCTGTACATTTGGGATACCTGTAAATCAAGTGAGAACGCCCTCAATGTTCAAAGGGGCTCCAGGTCCAGGCTATATCAGTGGTTTCCCTTTCACAACTGGTTTTGTTTGAAAGCATCAGCTTGCCCCGAGAGAAAATAAAAATAAGCTGTTATTTCTAAACTAATAATTATACTGAAGGTACCAATAATCAAAAGGAAGGGTGGAGGGGTGGAGAGGCCAATAATTTTCTTCTTGCTTTTGTGACCTTGTTAACTTCTGTTTCAAATTCAATAAACCTTTAAAAGATATTTGCCAGAAGGAGCACACTGCCATTACCAGCCCCAACGCCCTCCCACCCAGAAAAGACTGAGTAAATGGGCAGTGTCTACGCAATTTTATGTAGTTGTTAAAGTAGGTTGTCTGAGAAAAAGTACACCGAGTCCTTTCAGACCCCTGACAACAAAAGACCTCAAGACTAGAAGCAGATCTTGTCAAAATAAATGATTTATTTCATGCCAGTGACAGAACGCATCTAAATCCTGAGTGAAAGAAAACCAATACATTACAGTTCTGTTCTGTTCTGTTCTGTTCTATGGCCTTTATTCATCTCTGATTCATCTCTGGATTCTGTTGATCATCAGCCAGCTTTTGTCCTCTGTCCTCTGCTTATGTAGGAGGAGGAAGAGGCATGAGATGGTCTGATAACACTATCAAGCATCAATCAATCAATCAAATGTATTTATAAAGCCATTTCTACATCAGCCTATCACAAAGTGCTACACAGAAATCCAGCCTAAAACCCCAAACAGCAAGCAATGCAGATGTAGAAGCACAGTGGCCAGGAAAAACTCCCTTGAAAGGCAGGAACCTAGGAAGAAACCTAGAGAGGAACCAGGCTCTGAGGGGTGGCTGGTCCTCTTCTGGCTGTGCCGGGTGGAGATTATAACAGTACATGGCCAAGATGTTCAAACATTCATAGATGACCAGCAGGGTCAAATAATAATAATCACAGTAGTTGTAGAGGGTGCAACTGGTCATCACCTAAGGATTAAATGTCAGTTGGCTTTTCATAGCTGACTATTCAGAGTTAGAGACAGGAGGTGCGGTAGAGAGAGAGAATCGAAAACAGCAGGTCCGGGACAGGGTAGCAAGTCCGGTGAACAGGTCAGGGTTCCATAGCTGCGGGCCGAACAGTTGAAACTGGAGCAGCAGCAGGTGGACTGGGGACAGCAGGTGGACTAGGGACAGCAAGGAGTCATCAGGGCAGGTAGTCCTGAGGCATGGTCCCCAGGGCTCAGGTCCTCCGAGAGAAGAGAGAAAAGAGAGAAAAAAGAGAGTTAGAGGGAGCATACTTAAATTCACACAGGATACCAGAGAAGACAGGAGAAATACTCCAGATATAACAAACTGATCTTACCCCCCCCCCGACACGTAAATTATTGTAACATAAATACTGGAGGCTGAGACAGGAGGGGTCGGGAGACCTGAGTATCTTTATCTGGCGCCACCTATATATCTTTGGTTTTCTGTAACAAAGCCGGGGTATGTTCCTGCTTTCTCCCTCTCAATATCTCATCCTTTCATTGGATAATGAACTTGAGCTAGCAATGACATCTATTAAAACCTGTTGAGGATAGAGGGCGCTATTTTCACTTTGGGGAAAAATCGTGCCCAATTCAAACGGCCTCGTACTCTATTCTTGCTCGTACAATATGCATATTATTATTACTATTGGATAGAAAACACTCTCAAGTTTCTAAAACTGTTTGAATTATATCTGTGAGTAAAACAGAACTCATTTTGCAGCAAACTTCCTGTCAGAAAGTGAAAAATCTGAAATCGGGGCTCTGTTCCAGGGCCTCCCTATCAATTTGCTTGAAATGTATGACTATACATGCACTTCATACGCCTTCCACTAGATGTCAATAGGCAGTGAGAGGTGAAATGGGGAGTCTAGCTATATCTATGGTCAAAAGAGAGGTCTTGGAATGACAGGACCGCAATTTCCTTTGATCAGGAAGACGCGGGAAGGACATCAGCTTTGGCTTCTAAAAAGCTTTCCTTATAGACGGCTAATATCTCCGGCTTTGATTTTATTTGATAAATGTGATAATATCATCGTAAAGTATGTTTTTTCAATATAGTTTTATCAGATTATTGAATTTTTTTCGGGAGTTTTGCCGTGTTCCGTTCTCTGCGTTTGGTGACGATGGACAGCTTCGCGCCACTTGGCAAGTTTTGGTTGCTAATTCTAGAGGGAAAAAGGACATTCTAAAACCAAACAACGATTGTTCTGGTCAAAGGACCGCTTGTGCAAGAATCTGATGGAAGCTCAACAAAAGTAGGACCCATTTATGATGTTATTTCATATTTCTGTCGAAAATGTTTACTGTTAGTTTCCGCCCAGATTTTGGGCGCTCTCTCACTATAACGTAAGCTGTATGTCGTACTAAACTATTTTTTAGAATTCTAACACGGCGATTGCATTAAGAACTAGTGTATCTATCATTTCCTGTACAACACGTATTTTTTAGTAAAGGTTATGATTAGTTATTTGGTCAGAATAGGTGAGTGTCAGAAATATATCCGGAGATTCTGGAAAATAGTTGCTACGTTTTCACAATGTATAACCACGGATTTCAGCTCTAAATATGCACATTTTCGAACAAACCATATATGTATTGTGTAATATGATGTTATAGGACTGTCATCTGATGAAGTTTATGAAGGTTAGTGAAATAATTAATATATTTTGCTGGTTTTGTCGCTATCGCTACTGTTGCCTTGAATCAATGCTGTTGTGTGGTTGGCTATTGTAGTAAACTAATATAATGCTATATTGTGTTTTCGCTGTAAAACACTTAAAAGATCTGAAATATTGGCTGGATTCACAAGATGTTTGTCTTTCATTTGCTGTGCACCATGTATTTTTCATAAATGTTTTATGATGAGTATTTAGATATTTCACGTTGGTCTCTATAATTACTCTGGCTGCTTCGGTGCTATTTGTGATGGTAGCTGTGATGGTAGCTGCAATGTAAAACTATGATTTATACCTCAAATATGCACATTTTTTGAACAAAACATAGATTTATTGTATAACATGTTATAATACTGTCATCTGATGAAGTTGTTTCTTGGTTAGTTTGTTTGGTTCTTGGTTAGTTTGGTTGGTTTTGTGCAAGCTACCTGTGCTGTGAAAGAAATGTCTGTGCTTTTTTGTATTTGGTGGTGAGCTAACATAAATATACGTGGTGTTTTCGCTGTAAAACATTTTAAAAATCGGACATGTTGACTGGATTCACAAGATGTTTATCTTTCATTTACTGTATTGGACTTGTTAATGTGTGAAAGTTAAATATTTCTCAAAAATATTTTTTGAATTTCGCGCTCTGCCTTTTCAGTGGAATGTGGGAGGAGTTCTGCTAGCGGAACCCCGGGGCTAGACAGGTTAACCCTATCCTTACCGACAAGAAGAACATCTGAACAACAGCAGCGGGAGAAATACGTCGAGAACTTTGTGGTCCAGTAGACTTCTGTTTCTTTTTTTCTGTATTAATTTATCTGTATATGTTATGTATGTATGTATGTGTATACAGTGCCTTGCAAAAGCATTCATCCCCCTTGTCGTTTTTTCCTATTTGTTGCATTACAACCTGTAATTTAAATGTATTTTTATTTGGATTTCATGTAACGGACATACACAAAATAGTCCAAAGTGCAATGAAAAAAATTGGGGAAAATGGTGCGTGCATATGTAATCACCCCCTTTGCTAAATCACATCTGGTGCAACCAATTACCTTCAAAGGTCACATAATTAGTTAAATAAAGTCCACCTGTGTGCAATCCAAGTGTCACATGATCTTTCACATGAACTCAGTATTTATACACCTGTTCTGAAAGGCCCCAGAGTCTGCCACACCACTAAGCAAGGGGCACCACCAAGCAAGCGGTGGAGACCAAGGAGCTTTCCAAACAGGTCAGGGACAAAGTTACTGAGAAGTAGAGATCAGGGTTGGGTTATAAAAAAATATCAGAAACTTTGAACATCCCACGGAGCTCCAGTAAATCCATTATTAAAAAATAGAAAGAATACGGCACCACAACAAACCTGCCAAGAGAGGGCCGCCCACCAAAACTCATGGACCAGGCAAGGAGGGCATTAATCAGAGAGGCAACAAAGAGACCAAAGATAACCCTGAAGGAGCTGCAAAGCTCCACAGCGGAGATTGGATTATCTGTCCATAGGACCACTTTAAGGACCACCGCACACTACACAGAGCTGGGATTTATGGAGGAGTGGCCAGAAGAAAAGCCATTGTTTAAAGAAAAAAATAAGAAAACATGTTTGGTGTTCGCCTAAAGTCACGTGGGAGACTCCCCAAACATATGGAAGAAGGTACTCTGGTCAGATGAGACTAAAATTGAGCTTTTTGACCATCAAGGAAAACGCTACGTCTTGTGCAAACCCAACACCTCTCATCACCCCGAGAACCCTATCCCCACAGTGAAGCATGGTGATGGCAGCATCATGCTGTGGGAATGTTTTTTATCAGGAGGGACTGAGAAACTGGTCAGAATTGAAGGCGCTAAATACAGGGAAATACTGGAGGGAATCCTGTTTCAGTCTTCCAGAGATTTGAGACTGGGATGGAGGTTCACCTTCCAGCAAGACAATGACCCTAAGCATACTGCTAAAGCAACACTCGAGTTGTTTAACTTCTTGCCGCACGGATCCCTTTAGCGGGATCGTTTTCGTAAACAACCGCTGAATTGCAGAGCGCCAAATTCAAAAATAATATAAAAAATATTTATAATCATGAAATCACAAGTGAAATATACCAAAACACAGCTTAGCTTGTTGTTATTCCACCTATCATGTCAGATTTTTAAAATATGCTTTACAGCGAAAGCAATCCAAGCGTTTGTGAGTTTATCAATCACTAGACAAAACAGTAAGAACAGCTAGCCCCAAATTAGCTTGGTCACGAAAGTCAGAAAGGCAATAAAATGAATCGCTTACCTTTGATAATCTTCGGATGTTTGCACTTACGAGACTCACGAGACTCCCAGTTACACAATAAATGTTATTTTTGTTCGATAAAGATTAGTTTTATAACCAAAAACCGCCATTTGGTTTGCGCGTTATGTTCAGAAAACCACAGGCTCGTTCCGGTCCAGACGAAAATTCCAAAAAGTACCCATAATGTTTGTAGAAACATGTCAAACGTTTTTTATAATCAATCCTCAGGTTGTTTTTAACATACATAATCGATAATATTTCAACCGGACGGTAACCTATTGAATACTACAGAGAAAGAAAATGTTGAGCTACATCTCTCGCGCGCAGGAACTAATCAAAGGACACCTGCCGCATTTAGAAAAATCTTGCTCATTTTTCAAAATAAAAGCTTGAAACTATGTCTAAAGCCTGGTCACAGCCTGAGGAAGCCATTGGAAAAGGAATCTGGTTGATACCCCTTTAAATGGAGGATGGGCAAGCAATGGAACAGGGATTTTTCCAAATAAAAGGCACTTCCGGGTTGGATTTCAGTTCTGTTATACTCACAGACAATATTTTGACAGTTTTGGAAACTTTAGAGTGTTTTCTATCCTAATCTGTCAATTATATGCATATTCTAGCATCTGGGCCTGAGAAATAGTCTGTTTACCTTGGGAACGTTATTTTTCCAAACATAAAAATAGTGCCCCCTAGCTAAAATCAGGTACTGCAGGAATGTCTGCCAATGGCATGCCCATCTTTTTGTGAGAAATTACACTGGTCAATCAAAACGTTTCTAAAGTATTTCTAAAGTATAGACAGCGCTCACTTTAGATTAGGGACTGCAAAAATACTTTACTAATGATTACTAAATGGTTTATTAATGTGGGAGTAATGATTAATACATGGTGAATATACAATTTATAAATGGCCTTATAAATGTTTTATGACGGACACTTAAAATAAAGTTTTACTATCCTGGTTGTGAATGAATAAACACATATATCAGACAAAGGAGAAAATCACAGAATAAATGCCTTATAGATGACCATTGGCTTATATAATACCTTACAACTACATATTTCAAATTAGTCAAGTGTCAAGTGTTCCTCCCTGCCCACTTAGCTAAGTGTTTAAATATTAGGCTACATATAATTCAATAGAAGAAAACAGATAGAGAGGAGAGCAAGAGACTGCCAGTTCCTTCATGTTTTGGCTGTACAATACAGCCAGTGGCTACATTAAGGAATTGGCAGGCTCTCTCTCTTCGTCTCTCTCTGTTTTCTTATATTGAATTCAATATACAACCTACTGTGTTCGTCAAAGAACGATGCCTGGACTAGTTTATGTGGATGCGAATAGATTTCCAGTGTTGTGCTTCGTTTGACAGTGCAGCGCGCATATGTGTATCTTTCTGCATCTTTCTTCAACAGTCTTCGAGCACTGGCATAGCACATACCCCGCAGCCCCCGCAAGGCTTTAAATATCAGAAAATTAGCTAAGAGATTCTTGAAAGTCAGGACATTCCTTGTCTGGCAGGGAAAACTTGTTTTTACAGTTGAATAAAATTCATTTTGTTGCATTATTTGAGCTTAACCTGTACTTTTAGGGGAATTCTAGAAGGGATTTGTTTTTGGGGGGGGGGGGGGTTCTAAATACTTTCAATATTATTAATTTCCATGTCGGCTCTATGCCTGGAAATGCACTTGTCTGGAGCAAATAATTCACATTTCAAACAGTCCAAAAAAGCAGTAATGGATTTTAACTGAAAATGTTTCTTATATAGTTTCTTGCAATAGCACTGCGTAGATAAAGATATTATGCTAGATCTCATGCAAGAGAGAGCCATTGAGATGGCAGGGCAAACTGAAGAAGTGAAAAGCAGCAAAGTTGCCTGCGAGGTGACATAGTAAGAACAAAAGAGGCATGCTCAGTGGATATAGTTATGCAGAAAGGCAGCCAGTGGAAACAGACAATTTAATGAAACGAAGAACACTTATCTTCTCTAGGATAGGGGGCAGCATTTTCACTTTTGGATAAATAGCGTGCCCAATTTCAACTTCCTTCTACTCATCCCCAGAATATAAGATATGCATATTATTAGTACATATTATTTGGATAGAAAACACTCTGAAGTTTCTAAAACTGTTTGAATCATGTCTGTAAGTATAACAGAACTTATGTAGCAGGCAAAACCCCGAGGACTAACCATTCATTTTTTAAAAATTTTAGGTCACTGTCTGTTCAATGAGTTTTCATTGGGATACTGGATTTCTAATCACTGATTTCATTTCCTACCGCTTCCACTGGATGTCACCAGTCTTTGGAAATAGGTTGAGGTTATTCCTTTGTGCAATGAAGAAGTAAGGCCATCTGGAAACAGTGTAACGTCATGTGTACTGTTTGAGAGTTGCGCAAGACTCGAAAAGTACCGTTAGTTTGTTGATCTCCTGTATTGAAAACAAATAGACCCTTCTTCAATTTGATCGATTATTAACGTTTACAAATACCTTAAGTTGTATTACAAAGTAGTTTGAAATGTTTTGGCAAAGTTTAGAGGTAATTTTTGAGATATTTTGTAGTGACGTTGCGCAAGTTGGAAGCTGTTTTTTTCTGGATCAAACGCGCCAAATAAGTAGTAACGGACAATTTGGATATATATGGATGGGATTAATCGAACAAAAGGACCATTTGTGATGTTTATGGGACATATTGGAGTGCCAACAAAAGAATCTTGTCAAAGGTAAGGCATGATTTATATTTTATTTCTGCGTTTTGTGTCGTGCCTGCAGTGTTGAAATATGCTACTCTCTTTGTTTACTGTTGTGCTATCATCAGATAATAGCATCTTATGCTTTCGCCGAAAAGCCTTTTTGAAATCTGACATGTTGGCTGGATTCACAACGATTGTAGCTTTAATTTGGTATCTTACATGTGTGATTTAATGAAAGTTTGATTTTATATCATTTTTTAAAAATTTGTCGCTCTAAATTTTCCCTGGGTATTGGCCAAGTGGGACGCTACCGTCCCACATATCCCAGAGAGGTTTGAACAAACTAATACAAAACAACAAAACGAATGTGAAGCTAAGTATAACGATGGCAGACATGCAACATCTCATACACAATAACCCACAAACCAAACTGGAAAATGGCAACCTAAATAGGATCCCCAATCAGAGACAACGATAAACAGCTGCCTGGGAACCAGTCCAGGCCACCATAGACCTACATATGTCTAGACTAGACACACACACCTAGACATACAAAAAAACCTAGATAAGACAAAAACACACATACCACCCTCGTCACACCCTGACCTAACCAAAATAATAAAGAAAAACAAAGAATACTAAGGTCAGGGCATGACAGTACCCCCCCCCCCCCCCCCCAAAGGTGCGGACTCCGGCCGCAAAAACCTGACTCTAACGGGGAGGGTCCGGGTGGGCCTTTTTCACGGCGGCGGCTCGGGTGCGGGACGTGGACCCCGCTCCACCTCAGTCTTGACCCACCTCAGTCTTGACCCTCGCAGCGGGCCCCGGACTGAAGACCATCGTAGAGGGCGCCACTCACTGGACGGAAGGGCGCCTCTAGACTGAGGAGCGGCTCTGGCAGCTCCGGACTGACGGACGACTCTGGCAGCTCCGGACAGGAGGGCGACTCTGGCAGCTCCGGACAGGAGGGCGACTCTGGCAGCTCCGGACAGACGGGCGACTCTGGCAGCTACGGACAGACGGGTGACTCTGGCAGCTCCGGACAGATGGGCGGCTCTGGCAGCTCCTGACTGTCGGGGCGCACTGTAGGCCTGGTGCGTGGTGCCGGAACTGGTGGTACCGGGCTGAGGACACGCACTTCAGGGCGAGTGCGAGGAGCAGGAACAGGGCATACTGGACCCTGAAGGCGCACTGTAGGCCTAGTGCGTGGTGCCGGAACTGGTGGTACTGGGCTGAGTACACGCACCTCAGGGCGAGTGCGGGGAGGAGGAACAGGGCATAGTGGACCCTGGAGGCGCACTGTAGGCCTGGTGCGTGGTGCCGGAACTGGTGGTACCAG
Organism: Salvelinus fontinalis; assembly: GCF_029448725.1. NCBI lineage: Eukaryota > Metazoa > Chordata > Actinopteri > Salmoniformes > Salmonidae > Salvelinus > Salvelinus fontinalis. The sequence continues at coordinate 18,318,755 of NC_074691.1, forward strand.
GCTGAGTACACGCACCTCAGGGCGAGTGCGGGGAGGAGGAACAGGACGTACTGGACTCTGGAGGCGCACTGGAGGCCTGGTGTGTGGTGCCGGAACTGGTGGTACCGGGCTGAGAACACGCACCTCAGGGCGAGTGCGGAGAGGAGGAACAGGATACATGGGACCGTGGAGACGCATTGGAGATCCAGAACATAGAACTGGCTCAATATGTCCTGGCTGGATGCCCATTCTAGCCCGGCAAACGCGAGGAGCTGGAATAGAGAGCGCCAGGCTAAGAATGCGAACTGGAGACACCGTGCACATTTCTACATAACACGGTGCCTGACCAGTTACACGCGCCCCACGGTAAGCACGAGGAGTTGGCTCAGGTCTCCTACCTGACTCAGCCAATCTCCTCGTGTGCCCCCCCCCCCCCCCCCCCCCAAAAAAAAAAAATCTTGGGGCTGCCTCTCTGGCTTCCGTGCTAGCCGTGTACCTACATATTTTCACTGTTCCTCTATTCTCCGGTATCCTTCCTCGTAGTATCGCCGTTCCGTTTTCACTGCTTCTAACTCCTCCTTAGGACGGAGATACTCCCCTGGCTATGTCCAGGGTCCTGCTCCATCCAATATTTCCTCCCATGTCCAGGATCCTTTTCTGTCCAGTATTTCGTCCCAGGTCCATTTCCCCATTACGCGCTGTTCCCTCCTATCACGCTGCTTGGTCCTTGTTTGGTGGGTTATTCTCTTACATTAAAAGTATGTATTCACATCACGCTGCGCTTTGGTCTCCTCATAACGACGAACGTGACAACATCCAAGAGCACATTGTGCAGCTAATGAAGTAGTGTCACTCCTGTGGGAAAACGAGACATTACGTGTACGTCATCAAGAGCCGTAAATGAGGTTCAAGAAGAGGATGATAGCATTTTCCTAGGAACAGTAACAGCAGGAGATGACTGACATTCAAGTGATGGACAGAAATGTGAAAATCAAAATAGACACTGTTGCCGATGTGACTGTTATCCCAGACAATTTGTTCAGTCACATTTTTGCTGGAACCAGCAAGCCAGCTCGGCAAAAACCTACAAAACCTCTGCTAGCACCAAGAAGAGCGCTGCTGGACATGATGGGCGTCGCAAGTGTGGTTCTACTAAAGGGAGAAAAAGAGACACTGGAGGACGTGTATGATGTCATCAGAGATCTACACCCACCTTTACTAGGCAGACCAGCTATCACAAAGCTTGAGCTAGTTGCTCGACTTGACAGCATTGATTTACAGACACTGAAAGAAAGCTATCCAAAACTGTGCAGCGGTTTTGGCACAGCACAACAACCATATACTACCAAGCTGAAACCCAGCGCAGAGCCCTACTCACTCCACACTCCACGACGGATTCCTCTGACATTGCTGCCAAAGTCAAGAAAGAGCTAGAGCGCATGCAAGGGTTCAAGGTTGTCACCAGAGTGGAGGAGCCCACGGACTGGTGCGCCGGCATGGTGGTTGTCCCAAAGAAGAACGGGGATGTGTCGATATGTGTCTATTACACCAGTCTCAATGAGTGAGTGTGTAGAGATACGAACATGGGCTTCTGGCAGATCCCGCTAGCCAAGGAGTCGGTTAAGCTAACAACCTTCATCACAGCTTTTGGACGTTACTACTTCAACCGTTCTTCTTTTTGGCATGTTTTCATCACCTGAACACTTCCAGAACAGAATGGTGACAGAGGTCACTGAAGTCTTGGAAGGTGTGGTCTGTCACATGGGTGATGTGTTGGTCTGGGGCCAAACACAGGAGGAGCATGATGCAAGACTTCATGCCGCATTGCAGAAGATGGAAAAAGCTGTCTTAACTCTGAACATGGACAAATGTGACTGGTCAAAGGAGGAAGTGAAGTTCCTGGGCGACATTATCTTGGACAAGGGAGTACAGCTTGACCCGACAAAGACAGAGGCTGTCAAGGAGATGGCAGAGCCATCCAATGTCAGTGAGCTGCAGAGTTTTCTAGGACTGGTGAACCAACTGGGAAAGTTCATCCCTCAATTATCAGAAAAGGACAAACCTCTCAGAAACCTAATCTCAAATAAAAAAAAGTTAGAGCCTTCAAAGAGCTGAAGGAGGATCTGACATCCACACCCATGCTAGCCCTGTACGACCCAAACAAAGAGATCAAGGTGTCAGCCGATGTGTCTTCCTACCGACTCGGAGGACTGCTGCTGCAGAAGAAGAGTAAAGAATTGAAAACCGTTGCCTACGCTTCCCGGCCTCTCACACCAACCAAACAGAGATAAGCTCAAATGGAATAATAAGCTCTGGGGCTGACATGGGCATGTGAAAGATTCAGGGACTTTATCATTGGTCAACACTTTCAGCTGGAAACTGGTCACAAACCGCTCCTGAGCCTCTGGGGAACCAATCCTTGGACAACCTTGCCCCACGTATCCAACGCTTCAGGATGAGACTCATGAGATACTCCTACACGATTGCTCATGTCCCTGAAAAGAGTCTGTGGACGACAAAGAAGTTGTCACATGCGCCAGTCAAAGCCAACGCTACTGCTGCAGAAAAGGAGCCATCATGGAACAGCTTCCAGCGATTGTTTCCTACATGGGCGATCTGAGAGAGCAACTCAAAGCTGACAGTGTGTGCTCAAAAGTCATAACAATGTGTCAGGAAGGATGGTCTGAGTTCAGGATGTGAAGGACCACTGAAACTGTACTGGCCAGAACGCGCTTTTCTCACAGTGCACAACGGTCTTCTGTTGAAAGGAGCAAGGCTTGTCATTCCATCAGCCTTATGAAATGATATCCTCACTAAGCTGCACAAGGGTCATAAAGTTGTGGTCAAGTGCAGAGAACGCGCACAACAGGCTGTTAAGTTCATTCAGTTTCTTTTCATCCAGAAACTGAATGAACTTGTGCTTAACTGCAGGACATGCATTGAAGAGTGCACAAACCACACAGAACCAGTCATACCATCACAACTTCCTGAGAGGCCCTGGCAAAGAAAGGCCCTACCTTCTAGTGGTGGACAACTTCTCAAGATATATGGAAAAAGGCAAACCTGTTACTAACAAAGTCTGCGGACGTTGTAGTTCATCTGAAGTTCATCTTTGCTCGCCATAGGGTACCTGAGGTCCTGGTTACAGACAATGGGCCTCAGTTCTCTGGAAGACCTGTCATGGAATATCTAATCAAATGAGAGAGACTTTATCATTTCTTAAAACAATCAATCTTTATTTGATATCGATTATTTATTGCAATAATGGAGCTGGTCAACAACCCACCCGTAGGTGACTCGTTGAGAGCCCAATGGTTATAAGTCGGGGCTTGCCTTATGTAGCAGTTTAACTTTAAACCGTCCCCTCGCCCCGACACGGGCGCGAACCAGGGACCCTCTGCACACATCAACAACGGTCACCCCCGAAGCGTCGTTACCCATCGCTCCACAAAAGCCGCGGCCCTTGCAGAGCAAGTGGAAACACTACTTCTAGGTTTCAGAGCAAGTGACGTAACTGATTGAAACGCTATTAGCGCGTACCCGCTAACTACCTAGCCATTTCACATCCGTTACACTCACCCCCCTTTCAACCTCCTCCTTTTCCGCAGCAACCAGTGATCCGGGTCAACAGCATCAATGTAACAGTATAACTTTAAACCGTCCCCTCGCCCCGACACGGGCGCGAACCAGGGACCCTCTGCACACATCAACAACAGCCACCCACGAAGCGTCGTTACCCATCGCTCCACAAAAACACAACTTCTAGGTTTCAGAGCAAGTGACGTAACTGATTGAAACGCTATTAGCGCGTACCCGCTAACTAGCTAGCCATTTCACATCCGTTACACTTATATAGCCCAACCTTGTTACATTTCCATAATCCACCACAACTGTCTCATGTGAGTACTGAGAACTGTTTGTTCTTAGAACAGAGATTCAGACACCTTGTTCGGGACAGAGACACCTCGTTCCGGCTATGTAAGTTTCAGAGTACAGAGTTTTATGCGAATCCAACAACTTACACAACCAGAGTAAAGGGATTGTACACATCTATCATTTATATAAACCTTAAATTAATGCTCATACTAATTTTGCCCTTACAGACCTCTTTCTGACTTCGCTGCAGAGTATGGATTTTGCAATGTCACCAGCAGTCCAAAGTTCCCGCAAAGCAACAGAGAGGCAGAACGCCACGTTCAGACAGTGAAGAACCTCTTCAAGAAAGTAGCTGACTCTTAACTTGCTTTGCTGGCCTATCGGTCAACTCCCCTCTAGAATGTCTTCAGCCTGGCACAACTGCTGATGGGATGACAGCTTCGTACCACAGTGCCAACACTCCCATCGCTGCTAGACCCATCATTCCCAAATACAGCTGCGGTCAGTTCATAGGAAAAGGAGAGAAGGAGTGCGGATCAGCAATGCTGTCACGCCCTGACCTTAGAGATCCTTTTTATGTCTCTATTTTGGTTGGTCAGGGCGTGAGTTGGGGTGGGCATTCTATGTTTTTGTTCTATGTTTTCTATTTCTATGTGTTTGCCCGGGTGTGCTTCTCAATCAGAGGCAGCTGTCTATCGTTGTCTCTGATTGAGAACCATACTTAGGTAGCCTTTTCACACCTGTGTTTTGTGGGTAGTTGTTTTCTGTATAGTTGTAGTGACCTAATGGAACTGTTCGTTTTTCTCTTGGGTAATTTTGTTTCAGTGTTCAATTTAATAAATATCATGAACACGTACCACGCTGCGCTTTGGTCCACTCCTTCAGCCCATGAGAAGCGTTACAAATGCTTCAACAAGCGTCACAGAGTCAGTGACATCAGCAGACTTCCACCTGGAAAACAGGTGTGGGTGACTGACTCAAAGGTCAGAGGAACAGTGTTGAGGGAACATGTAGCACCACGATATGATGGAAGTTCCACACGGAAGTTCCATCACCTCATCCCTATGGATGGACCTGAGAACAACAACGCTAGGCAGGAGAAGATTCACGTGTCTTCACCACTCCGACACACCTCATTGCCAGAACAACCAGCACCCAAGGTAATCTTGGATGTACCTGCTACACCCAGAACAAGGTCCGGGCGAGCAATAGTTAAACCTCAAAGACTGGACTTATGGGTCAGAGCAAACAAGAACAAAAGACTGAGCTCCAAAAATATAAATACACAAAACAACAGCAGTCAAGTTGTTACAGTTCGAACTTACCTGCGGGGTAGATTTGTGTTAAAAGAAATGAGAGATGGATTTTTTGTTAAAGTTTACAGAAAATATTTTATGTTCATGACTATGTTGAAATGTTCCAGAAGAACTAGGCAGGAACAGACCTACCGACATAAGGGCAGAATAATCCCTTGAGGTCTGTTGAGACAAAGGCAGTCTACCATTTGTTCTCTTCAAAGAGGGGATGTGGTGTTATTTGCATATTTCATCCTGTTTGGCCATATGCTAATGAGGGCCTGTGTGAATGTAAGGGTTCATTAGGAAAGCATCTCTCTCTCATGTGGCTTGTAAAGTGAAGCAACGTCCAGTTAGCAATAAATGTGTCTTCATAAAGATTATGATTAAGTTATTTTACTCACGTACAGACAAGATTGATTACACAACTCTTATATGCTATGCTCAAAAGTAAACTGACTGGCAGCCAAAACAGCCAAATATTCCACCTAAACATGAATCAATTCTCAATTGTGATACAGGTGTAGAAACAAAAAGCCCTTACCTTTCATATCTCATCAAAATAATTTAACAAATTTAAAATATACACTTAGTATACTGTTTTAACCAGTTTTAATTGCAGCCAACAATATTTTTCAGTTACCACACATTTCTGGCATCCTTCTTTCGTTACACACAGATGTTTGGAAATGCTAGAGATAGCTAATTAGATAAAGTGGTCACCTTTCTCCGTATACAAGCGCTGTAACATGGACATATGTCTGTGTAGGAACCCTAACCATATAAAGGTGTGTAGTAATTTAACTTTTTAGTTTTTTGAAAATTATTTCTTGTCGATATGAAAGTTCCAAATGTTTCCAAAACTGCATCGCAAGAGAGGCATATTGATGTTTAGACAGAGCTTCAGGGCAGCGTCGGAGAGTAAATGCATTTTCCCTGTTCGGCAGACACATTTGTGAATAGACGGTATATGTTTAGCATTACCATAAATGAATGGGTTAAGGTTCAGGCTGTCCAGTAGGTCTTCTACATGGATGTGCAGGAAATAGTTGGAGAGAGTGGAGCTGAGGAAGCTATGACAGTGGATACACCACAGCCTGTGGAGATTCAAGTGGGTATTCAGCAGTTGAGGGAAACTGATACATTGATTGTGAAGAAGGTGGATTTTGTGGCGTTTATTGCTCATGTGATTAATTGTACTGCCCAAACAAACAAGAAGTCAAAAATGTTTTACGTAATTGTGTCATTGGCTGAAAGGTTTTGGGGTCATCAGGAACTAACTAGCTAGCACATAATAGCCAGCAGCATACCACCCTGCATACCACTGCTGGCTTGCTTCTGAAGCTAAGCAGGGTTGGTCCTGGTCAGTCCCTGGATGGGAGACCAGATGCTGCTGGAAGTGGTGTTGGAGGGCCAGTAGGAGGCACTCTTTCCTCTGGTCTAAAGAATATCCCAATGCCCCAGGGCAGTGATTGGGGACACTGTCCTGTATAGGGTGCCGTCTTTCGGATGGGACGTTAAACGGGTGTCCTGACTCTCTGAGGTCATTAAAGATCCCATGGCACTTATCGTAGGGGTGTTAACCCCGGTGTCCTGGCTAAATTCCCAATCTGGCCCTCAAACCATCATGGTCACCTAATAATCCCCAGTTTACAATTGGCTCATTCATCCCCCTCCTCTCCCCTGTAACTATTCCCCAGGTCGTTGCTGCAAATGAGAACGTGTTCTCAGTCAACTTACCTGGTAAAATAACGGTAAAATAAATAAAATAAATAAAAATAATGTTCTGCGAACCAAATTTTCTTGGAGCTTGGTGGTTGTTCTATGGTTACTGTATTTTTCATACTACCTTCCCACAAATTTCTGCGAATGGTGCAGGATGGTCGCTTGGCTTTGGATTATTCTGAGCACATTTAATGAACTAGATAAAAAGTATATATTTTCTTGGTATTTCATTACTTTCAATTTTGGTAATGTTCTAGGAATGTTCAACAACTGGTTTGGCTTTGAGAATGTTTTCAGATAGTTCAGAGAATGCTAAGAAATCAATGTTATTCTGTGGGAATTTCAGTACGTCAGCATAACGTTTCTTACAGGTTCACTTTTTAATCACCACCATTAAGTCAGGAGTCCTATTTGACTCAGCCATGCCTCATTGCCCGTCCAACATTTCCTCATCTCCCACCCCTTCTAATGCGACTATCCCTGATGCTCCTCCATCTTTTTCCCCTGACCAGCTACAAAGTTTCTTCCTGCAGGCAGTCACTGAGTCCGAGGTGTAAAAGGAGCTCCTTAAACTTCACCCCAAAAGATCATCTGAGTCAAATGGTTTAGATCCTTTCTTCTTTAAGGTTGCAGCACCTATCATCGCCAAGCCTATCTCTGACCTTTTTAACCTGTCTTTCCTCTCCGGAGAGGTTCCCATTGCTTGGAAGGCAGTCTTTATTTCAAGGGGGAGATCAGGCTGATCCTAACTTTTCTAGGCCTATTTCTATTTTGCCATTTTAATCAAAAGTGTTGGAAAAACCTGTCAATAATCAACTAACTGGTTTTATTGATGTCTATAGTATTCTCTCTGGTATGCAATCTGGTTTCCGCTCAGGTTATGGATGTGTCACTGCAACCTTAAAGGTCCTAAATGATGTCACCATTGCCCTTGATTCTGAGCAATGTTGTGCTGCTATATTTATTTGGCCAAAACTTTTGATATGGTAGACCATACCATTCTTGTGTGCCGGCTAAGGATTATTGGTGTCTCTGGCCTCTCCCCAGATTTTGTGTTAAACGCTCTACAACAAAGCTTTCTTCGTGTCTCTGCCCTTAACCTTGCTCTGAAAACCTCCAAAACAAAGGTCATGTGGTTTGGTAAGAAGAATGCCCCTTTTCCCGCCAGTGTGATTACTACCTCTGAGGGTTTAGAGCTTTAGGTAGTCACCTCATACAAGTACTTGGGACTATGGCTAGATGGTACACTGTCCTTCTCTAAGCACATATCAAAATTGCAGGCTAAGGTTAAATCTAGACATGGTTTCCTCTATTGTAATCGCTCCTCTTTCACCCCAGCTGCCAAACTAACCCTGATTCAGATGACCATCCTAACCATGCTAGACTACGGAGACGTAATTTATAGATCGGCAGGTAAGGGTGCTCTCGAGCAGCTAGATGCTCTTTACCATTTGGCCATCAGATTTTCCACAAATGCTCCTTATAGGACACATCACTGCACTCAATACTCCTCTGTTAACTGGTCATCTCTGTATACCCGTCGCAAGACCCACTGGTTGATGCTTATTTATAAAACGCTCTTAGGTCTCACTCCCCCTTATCTGAGATACCTACTGCAGCCCTCATCCTTCACATACAACACCCGTTCTGCCAGTCACATTCTGTTAAAGGTCCCCAAAGCACACATCCCTGGGTCGCTCCTCTTTTCAGTTCGCTCAAACTGGACAGTTCTATCTCCATCTCTTCATTCAAAGATTCAACCATGGACACTTACTGACAGTTGTGGTGCTTCACGTGATAAATTGTTGTCTATACCTTCTTGCCTTTGTGCTGTTGTCTGTGCCAAATAATGTTTGTACCATGTTTTGTGCTGTTACCATGTTGTGCTGCTGTGATGTTGTGTTGCTACCATGTTGTTGTTGTTACGTGTTTTTGCTACCATGTTGTGTTGTCATGTGTTGCTGCCATGCTATGTTGTTGTCTTAGGTCTCTCTTTATGTAGTGTTGTGGTGTCTCTCTTGTCGTGATTTGTGTGTTGTCCTATATTTTAGTTTTATCCCAGCCCCCGTTCCACAGGAAGCCTTTTGCCTTTTTGTAGGCTGTCATTGTAAAAATAAAAAAAATCTTAACTGACTTGCCTAGTTAAATAAAGGTTAAATAAAAATAAATAAAAACGTATGGTTCTATTTAAAGTTATGTTCTCAAATTGTTCCAAGAACGTTAAGAAAAACAATGTTTATCTGTGGTAATTTCAGTATTTCCACAGAACATTCCACACAAGTTCCCATGTGGTTCTATTTAATGTCATTTTTTTATTACATTCTGGGAACCTCCCAGGAAAGGAACCAGAGTAAAACGTTTTAAGAACATCCCTGCAAACTAAAAATAAACATTACCAGAACAGGAAACATTTTCACTTGTGTTCTCCGAATGTTTAAAACATTTTTTGTGTTACCGGTCAGGAAAAGTATGGCTTCGATTCCACAACCAATGTGAAACCAAAAACATACGTTCCCACAACTTCCAAAGAACCAAATGTGCTAGATGGGTAACAGCTGAAACATTGCAGGGAATACTGTCAGAAGATGTTTGCCCCTCCCAGGCCCTTGAGCCTGTGGGATGTTATCTTGAATGGAATGTGACTGAAGGAATGGGATAGGTTTTTGATTGATCTATTTTCCATTCCCTTACAAAAAAAGATTGCCATAAAAATGAAGTAACTGCAGTCGACTGTGGTATTTTGGATGCAGTAATTGCAGAATAACTGCAGTGTACTGCAGTTGAACTGTGGTTATACTGCACTCTAATTCCAGTTACATTGCAAAATTACTGCAATAAAAAAACGGTGTTTTTTTCGACGCAGTATTTGCCGCATAGTGCAGTTATACTGCACTCTGACCGCAATCCTTTCGTCGGGGTTTTTCCGCATTTTGTTTCCTTCCTGTTCACTACTCGTACAGTAGGTGGCGGCATGCACGTTGCATTTCTGCAAACGCCATTATAGCAGAGAAGAAGAAAAAGGTCAACATTCCAAGATGGCAGCGCGCTGTGTGCTTGGGTACATATGGACCTCTCTTTCTGGGTTTAAATGTGTGGCCAGCAGCAGCAATATGAGTGCCTTTCAGAGGAAAACAAGATGCCCACAGCTCTCGGTTTTTGGAAATATTCAAAGCAGAGGAATTCGACACAGTGAGTTTCTTGTAGAATCCTGTTGTAGCCATATGACAGTTCACTCTGCTAGCGTTGGAAATTGTAGCTAGCTTAAATAGCGCACCCATTTAGTTATCTTTGCCCTTCGATAATGATTATTTAAGGCATCAAAGGTTAAAGGCATAATTGTGTTAGTTGATAATAAGTTAGATAATTTGAACGACCATGTTGCAGTTGCATGAACTAGCAGTATATCATCTAAACTAGCTTGTCGGTGTTGTGCCGAAATGCTCCCCCCTGTCAAAATCTCCCCCTTCGCTGAACGCGTACGCACTCAATTCTTCATCGCTGTGACATGCTTGCTAGTTGAGATTTCTGTTCATGTTAGGGTGTTTTTCATTTTTTTATGTCGGGTTGATCGCGGGGAGGCACTTGTAATGTCTGCAGTTTTCGGTTTGGCTATTTGTTTCAAGTGTATTAGTCTATAAATAAATCTCTTTGCCAAAATTCGTCATCTCTACAATGTCTTATTTGAGTAGTAGTTGTTCTGAAATGTTTATTGCTTGCCTACATTCTAGTCCCTCTGTTTTGAATATAACACACAAACATTAATTATTAATATCGGTTGCCTATCCTGGTGTGAAGTTTGTTATAGAAAAAGTATTTGACTCTGTGTCACAGAAAGTACTTGATTCTAGCTACAAAATTAAGGAATTAGAAGAGGGGGGGGGGTTCGGCAAGACTACCCTCGACCCCCACCCCCCCCTTCCTTCTATTTTGGGACTGCAAGGCCCGGCACACTTCATAATAATTTTTGGGAGCTCATGTTGACCAATAGTGTGTGCCACAGCAAGCAAAATTAGAGCATAAAGAAACATAAACATTTATTTTAGAGACCTTTTCTAATGTTTTTAGAAAAATATATTTGTGTATTATCACACAATAACAAAAACATCAGTTAAGTTTGTTAACAAACATTAAATAGGAAATACACATTTTTATATTTGCATATTAAGATATAAAATGACATATCAAATATAACAAGACAAATAACATAAAGAAATTTGACATTTAGTCCACTTTTTATGGAAAGTTTTCCAGGGGATATCGTCACCTGGAACTCAAGCCTAACCTAGCCCTGACATGCAGCGCAGACATAATCCTCCAATGGTGGGATGATTTTCATACAGGACTGGTGGAACCATCGTGGGCAGCGGTCACAACCAATCTGAAATTCATGATGAAAAATGTTCATATACACTGCTCAAAAAAATAAAGGGAACACTTAAACAACACAATGTAACTCCAAGTCAATCACACTTCTGTGAAATCAAACTGTCCACTTAGGAAGCAACACTGATTGACAATAAATTTCACATGCTGTTGTGCAAATGGAATAGACAACAGGTGGAAATTATAGGCAATTAGCAAGACACCCCCAATAAAAGAGTGGTTCTGCAGGTGGTGACCACAGACCACTTCTCAGTTCCTATGCTTCCTGGCTGATGTTTTGGTCACTTTTGAATGCTGGCGGTGCTTTCACTCTAGTGGTAGCATGAGACGGAGTCTACAACCCACACAAGTGGCTCAGGTAGTGCAGCTCATCCAGGATGGCACATCAATGCGAGCTGTGGCAAGAAGGTTTGCTGTGTCTGTCAGCGTAGTGTCCAGAGCATGGAGGCGCTACCAGGAGACAGGCCAGTACATCAGAAGACGTGGAGGAGGTCGTAGGAGGGCAACAACCCAGCAGCAGGACCGCTACCCCCGCCTTTGTGCAAGGAGGAGCACTGCCAGAGCCCTGCAAAATGACCTCCAGCAGGCCACAAATGTGCATGTGCATCTGTCATAACCTTTGATGAAAGATACATGTTTTACATAGGATTAAAGATACACTTGTTCTTAATGCAACCGCTGTGTCAGATTTCAAAAAGCTTTACGGCAAAACACAATATTCAATCATCTGAAAACAGCGTTCAGCCACAAAAGCAAGCCATAAAGTTACCTGCCAAATTGTGCAGTCAACAAAACTCATAAAAAGCATTATAAATCTTCACTTACCTTTGCTGATCTTCGTCGGAATGCACTCCCAGGACTCCCAGTTCCACAAGAAATGTTAGTTTGGTTCGGTAATGTCCATTTATGTCCAAAATAGCTATTTTCGTTAGCGTGTTTGGTAAACAAATCCAACGTCAGGAAGCGCGTTCACTAAAAGCTGACGAAATGTCCAAAATTTCCGCAACAGTCCGTAGAAACATGTCAAACGATGATTTTAATCAATCTTTAGAATGTTTTTAACATAAATCTTGAATAACGTTCCAACCGGAGAATTACATTGACTTCAGATGAGCGATGGAACAGAGCTCCCTCTCATGTGAACGCGCATGGTGAAAGCATGGTCAGGTCATGGCGGACCTGACTAATTCCCCTCTCATTCGGACCCCCTTCACAGTAGAGGCATCAGACAAGGTTCTACAGACTGTTGACATCTAGTGGAAGCCGTAGGAAGTGCAAACAGATCCATATCCTACAGTGTTTTCAATAGGCGATGAGTTAAACCAGGAACAGAGCCCTCTTTTGGGATGGTTTAGACAGACACACACACATTACATGCACACATATTACACACATGTATGTGTTCACATGTATATTCTGTATTATGTATGTATTTCTTAGCACTGCCTTAGCGGCTCTTACCGTCACAGTCCAGTGGTTGTGTTCATTGATGATGCCAATAATGTACTTGTACATCATTGGATCAATCTGAAATTTAAAACAGCAAGGATAGTTGCTTGAGTTCAAAATCTGTCAAATATAACATATAATATTATGAGAATAATCCAACCAACCTTAAGTTTTGATTTCTTGCTCCCCCAAATGCCAGTAATTTTAAAGGTGTCATTGTAGAAAGCTTGCTCGGTTGACTGCCTTTTTAAAATTCCGCACCAGATGGAACATGTAGGCATTGATGGTCTGACAGAAAAAAAGACTATGAAGGTAAATCTGTTACATGGAAAAACAACAATTTAGGTTTTCCTCATAAATACACAGATTAATCACACACATACAGTGTTTACATATACTGTATGTGCAACACAGTCTTACCTCACTTTCCAACTCCATATTTGGACCAGTTCTGTTGATCATGATAAAATGTTTATGGGCCGATTCTAGACAACAGCACATAAACATCTTTTCCTCCCCAAGCCTCTGCAACACCTGGAAAATGTACTTGAAGGTGTACTGAGCAATACAAATAGATCAACCTGACAAGATTACATACATACATTTGTTTATATCAATAGCTGCCGCTGGTGTGGTGGAGGCCGCTGGTGTGGAGGCCGATGGTGTGTAGGCAGCTGGTGTGGTGGTTGTGGAGGCTGCACAACTACAAATACCTAGGTGTCTGGCTAGACTGTAAACTCTCCTTCCAGACTCATATCAAACCTCTCCAATCCAAAATCAAATCTAGAATCGGCTTTCTATTTCGCAACAAAGCCTCCTTCACTCACGCCGCAAACTTACCGAAGTAAAACTGACTATCCTACCGATCCTCGAATTCGGCGATGTCATCTACAAAATAGCTTCCAATACTCTACTCAGCAAACTGGATGCAGTCTATCACAGTGCCATCCATTTTGTTACCAAAGACCCTTATACTACCCACCACTGCGACCTGTATGCTCTAGTCGGCTGGCCCTCGCTACATATTTGCCGCCAGACCCACTGGCTCCAGGTCATCTATAAGTCTATGCTAGGTAAAGCTCCGCCTTACCTCAGCTCACTGGTCACGATAACAACACCCACCCGTAGCACGCGCTCCAGCAAGTATATCTCACTGGTCAACCCCAAAGCCAGCACCTCTTTGGCCGCCTTTCCTTCCAGTTCTCTGCTGCCAGTGACTGGAACGAATTGCAAAAATCGCTGAAGCTGGAGACTTACATTTCCCTCACTAACTTTAAACATCAGCTATCTGAGCAGCTAACCGATCGCTGCAGCTGTACATAGTCCATCTGTAAATAGTCCACCCATAAATAGTCCACCCAATCTACCTACCTCTTCCCCATATTGTTTTTATTTACTTTTCTGCTCTTTTGCACACCAGTATCACTACTTGCACATCATCATCTGCTCATCTATCACTACAGTGTTAATCCGCTCAATTGTAATTACTTCGCTACTATGGCCTATTTATTGCCTTACCTCCTCACGCCATTTGCACACACTGTATATAGACTTTCTTTTTTTCTATTGCGTTATTGAGTGTACGCTTGTTTATTCCATGTGTAACTCTGTGATGTTTGTGTCGCACTGCTTTGCTTTATCTTGGACAGGTCGCAGTTGTAAATGAGAGCTTGTTCTCAACCAGCCTACCTGGTTAAATAAAGGTAAAATAACATTTTTTTTTTACTTGCCGGTGTGGTGGTTCTGGAGGCTGCTGATTTTTATTTTATTTTATGAGGGTTTCGACGAGTCTCCTCTGAGGCCTCTGGTGTTCCACGCTTATTTTAGGGAAGATTACCCCCTTGTCATCTTCCAAGTCTGCGCTTTTCCCTTCGAGACCTCGACTCGTATATGGCCGAGATAGTTGGGATCTAGTTTGCCCCATTTCCTCTGCACTCATGTTGACTTACATATTTGAACTTTATTTTTCGCCCAGAGTACAAATTTTGGGAATTATTATGATTTTATTATTACTACTGTATCTACATTCTTAACTAAAACAGATTTTTTTTTTTTTAATGTAGAAAAAGCCATAATAGGGAAAAGCACGACAGGGGGAAGCTTTTCGGCACAACACCGGTTTGTTATGAAACACTGCTTGACTGACATGTCCTGGATTGTAGCTATACTAACTTTGACATTGACTATGTTGTTTATGTTAACAGTGGTGGAAAAGAAAGAAGGCAAAACAACAATAGTAAGTGACAAGCTTGCTAACCTGTTGGTTCATCATTGTACACTGTTTGAGTGGCGATGTGTTCTCTTTAGCTATGTTGTGGATTACTGCATTTTAGTCAATACGGTATCCACACACTTCAGGATATAAAGTATAATACAAGCTCTACCATTGTGTTAAGTATGAACACTTATCTAGATGGCTAGTAAATGTGACATTTACAGTAGATTGATGGAAGTATTTGTGCTGTGCTTATTTATTAATTGACCAGCATTGCATTATTTTCTCAGATTGAGGGAACAACTGAGGATACCCCAAGCAGACTACAGCCACCCAACGCCACAGCCCAGTGCCCCATCTATCGATGGAACCTGCAGAACAAATACAACTACACAGTAAGTGTTTCAATGATACCTGACTGCATACTTACTGCCTCTCGACTGTTCTGCCAGAATAACAGAGTGAGATGAACAGTGCTGGTCCACACTCACATCTGCCATGTCTCATGCATTTTATGTCAATATGTGCGCCTGTTCTATGAGCGCAGACGTACAGTAATTCCCTGTGTTTGTATTTGTTAGGATGTCCTGTTGCTCAGTCAGTTCATCAGGTCTGATGGAGGAATGCTGCCTCGTAGAGTCACTGGTCTCTGTGCCCAGGAGAACCGCAAGATCGCCATCTGTGTGCAGATGGCTCACAGAGCAGGTACGATGCTGTGTGTCTGATCTGGATGCACAACTATTGTGAAATGTATTCTCTTCAAAGTGGTAAAAGTACTCTCTCTTTTCTACTCCAGGTCTGCTCCCAGATCACAAACCAACACTACCAGAGGGTCACATCACAAAGAAGCCCAAGCCACAGCTCAACAGGTAACGAGTGTGTTTGACCCCATCAGTATCTACCCTCTCACACCTGTATTGTTTCTTGTTAGACCTCTCATTACATTACCTTTCAACTAACTCTTGTGCATCCTCTCTCTGACTAACTCACACCTGTGTTGTTGCATCACAGATATCTGACTCGCTGGTCCATTGATTCAGTGAAGCCCATCTATAGGACGGGGCTGAAGTGGTGTAAAAACCGCATCTCAGTCGGCCACCCAGCTCTCAGAAACAACGTACAGTACGGCAAGAAAATCCTCTACCTGAAACATTGATGACCTGAGGGCATGTCAACTCACAGCAGCAGAAGTCAGTGTGGGCGGGACAGAGATGGGGTACAACAGTTCTATTGGACGTCTTTCCTTGTAGTACTCCTGGCCCATTTGGAGCTCCATTGACTTTGAGAACTAGCCATTGGAAAAGCTGGGGGAGCATCTGTATTTGTCCAGCCTATTTATCTATTGGTGGACATTGCCCATTGGAAACCCATTCTGTCATTTGACCTTTTTGAAGATGCCCTGAAACAAAACTATTAAAGTCCACATTTAGGGGCTCTATTAATCCGCATCGCGGCAGTTCAGCTCTACAGCGTGATTGACATTTTAAAGGCAATGTTCCAGCTTTACCAGAGACTGCATTCACGGTAACCGCTGCATATGTCAGCTCAATCGGGCATTACCTTTACATTTCTATTGCGGAATCTGTAACGCTTCAGCAATACAGATTGAATAGAGCCTTTGCTGTAAGATCAATTGGGTCAGTATTGCACTGTTTTGATGTAGGTGGGATGTTGTACTTCAAGACAACCCAGATGTGCAAATAAAACGGATCTGCTTTTTCTCCCTCCACCATGTGTGTTTGCATGAGTGTGGAAGTAAGCATTTACTGGGTCTATTGACAGAAATGAACCAAGTCCATGTGGAGGTAAATCACAAATAATTAATGATTTTAGTTTGTTTATTTACTTTAAATAACAGTAAAGAAACATCTCTTGCATAAATAGAACTGTTTTGGGTGGGGATAAAACACTGCTTGCTCAGATGAGAGGTTTATGATGATTCTCAGTTTAGATAAGTGGTAGGTGTTGGCTCCAGCTCTGGATCTCACTGGCTCTTTAAAGCATGAAGGGCAGGTCCAGGTTCTTCAGTCCGTCGCCCATGTAGATGTATCCGTGCTGGGGGGTCATGGGTACGTGGAACGCGGTCAGGCCCAGCCACAGCATGCTACGGATCACACACACTGTGCTGCCACGTTCAAACTGCAAGCTCCACGACCCTATACACACAAGTATATGGGTTATGAAGATTATCACACAAACTGCTGCTCGTCCATGACCTTTCATAAACAGAGACCATGTACAGATCTCACATTACTCCCTCATTCATTGAATCCACTCTTCCCTATGTAAAGAAGTCTACACAGCAAAAAGGTAACAGTTGGCTGATAGCTCAATAATTTAGAAGGGTTTATTAAGTCCTTTCCCTGACTCTAAATATCAGGGTGGCCTGGCGGAGCAGCTGTCTGCTCATGGCCATCACCCATAGCCAGAGAACACTGTTCATGCTGAATGGGAGCCTAGCAGAATTCTCTCACCGCAGATTCACTGCACCATTAATCAGGAGGCTCCAGGACTTCTTGGAAATAATTAATTAATCTGTAACCTCCCAATTATCAAAGCATTAAACATGAAATGAAACCTTGTGCCAGAGCTATCTAGGAACAGCGATTCCAGTAAATTGTGTCAGTTTTTTCGATACTGTTTTTCTCTCATATTTCAGTTTCACAATGCTATGGGGTGGGGAATTAATTGAAACCTTTTGCAAGAGATATCTAGAAACAGAGATTCCAGAAATAGGGTCTATTGGGAGGTGTTTGACAATGCTCTTTGTCTATGGGGAGAGATTCATCTTCCATGACCCAAAGACACTCCTGCCAGGTTGATGTGATTTGAGAAGCTGTTCAGTGATGGTGTCCAGATAAGTGTACTTTCCACTGAAACACGCTGGCGGTTTAAAACTCACACGTGGCATAGGGAGGAACCCAATGGGAGAACAGGCATGGAAGGGGTATTGGCATAAATCAGAAGTCGATAACAGCAACTGTTGCCACATACTTCCAGGCAAGTCTGGAGGATCGCTGTGGTGAGCGGGGTAGCTTCACTCAGAGATACCAGAGGAAAGCACTTTCGGTGGAGATCCATCATTTTGTCCTTAAACTGTCTTTAGTCTGGGTCTCTCGCTCCCTTCAGCAAAGGCTTGAGGCCTGGCCCTTAAGTTCTCAGTGAGGATGATGCTGTCACTGGGACAGCTGTGTAATGTAAGCTGGTTTGGGAAAGTTTCACGCGCAGGCACACATTCACACACCGCAGAGATGCTCATCCCTTTGAAATGAACAGCTGTGATGTTTTAGAGATACTGCTGTGTGAGCCTCTCACTTTTCCACAGCACCCACACCACAAACAAATTGTGATACATGTCTGTCTAGACAAACTACAGTTTGATATCATCCAGATATAAACTGACAGACTGACCAGGGGAAATC
This sequence comes from Salvelinus fontinalis, assembly GCF_029448725.1. Taxonomy (NCBI): domain Eukaryota; kingdom Metazoa; phylum Chordata; class Actinopteri; order Salmoniformes; family Salmonidae; genus Salvelinus; species Salvelinus fontinalis. The sequence goes on from NC_074691.1 coordinate 18,337,099, forward strand.
TATGATCCGTTATTGTTGTCACTTGTAAAAATCCACTTAAATCGGTGTAGATGAAGTGGAGGAAATGGGTAAAAAAAAAAATTTAAGACACTTTTGCACACTCTTGGCGTTCTCTCAACCAGCTTCATGAGGAATGATTTTCCAACAGTCTTGAAGGAGTTCCCATATGCTGAGCACTTGTTGGCTGCTTTTCATTCACTCTGCGGTCCAACTCATCCCAAACCATCTCAATTGGGTTGAGGTCGGGTGATCTGATGCAGCACCATCACTCTCCTTCTTGGTCAAATAGCCCTTACACAGCCTGGAGGTGTGTTTGGGGTCATTGTCATATTGAAAAACAAATGATAGTCCCACTAAGCGCAAACCAGATGGGATGGTGTATTGCTGCAGAATGCTGTGGTAGCCTTGCTGATTAAGTGTGCCATACTCTTGTGTCTCACAAAGATGCGTCGGTTGGAACCAAAAATCTCAAATTTGGACTTATCAGACCAAAGGACCGATTTCCACCGATCTAATGTTTCTTCTTCTTATTGGTGTCCTTTAGTGGTGGTTTCGTTGCAGCAATTATACCATGAAGGCCTGATTCACGCAGTCTCCTCTGAACAGTTGATGTTGAGATGTGTCTGTTACTTGAACTCTGAAGCATTCATTTGGGCTGCGATCTGTGGTGCAGTTAACTAGTGAACTTATCCTCTGCAGCAGAGGTAACTCTGTCTTCCTTTCCTGTGGCGGTCCTCATGAGAGCCAGTTTCATCATAGCTCATAGCTCTCATGGTTTTTGCGACTGCACTTGAAGAAACTTTCAAAGTTCTTGAAATTATCCAGATTGACTGACCTTCATGTCTTCAAGTAATGATGGACTGTCGTTTCTCTTTGCTTATTTGAGCTGTTCTTGACATAATATGGACTTGGATCTTTTGCCAAATAGGGCTGTCTTCTGTATACCACAACACAACTTATTGGCTCAAATGCATTCATAAAGAAAGAAATTTAATAAGGCACACCTGTTAATTGAAATGCATTCCAGGCAACTACCTCATGAAGCTGGTTGAGAGAATGCCAAGAGTGTGTAAAGCTGTCATCAAGGCAAAGGGTGGCTATTTGAAGAATCTCAAATATAAAATATATTTTGATTTGTTTAACAGTTTTTTGCTTACTACATGATTCCATATGTGTTATTTCATAGTTTTGATGTCTTCACTATTATTCTACAATGTATAAAATAGTAAAACTAAAGAAAAACCCTTGAATGAGTAGATGTGTCCAAACTTTTTTGACTGGTACTGTATGCATACATACTTTGGATGGTGCCCCTCTTATAAATACAGTGCTGTGAAAAAGTATTTGCGCCCTTTCTACTTTTGCATATTTTTGATACTGAATGTTATCAGATCTTGAAACCAAAACCTAATATTAGATAAAGGGAACCTGAGTGAACAAATACCCAAATACCCATCGGGGATGGCTTACCCTGGATTTCCCTTCAATCTCCACAAGTTAGGTAAATCTGCATTCATTTTTTTGGCACCTATAATGTGAAATTATCTCCAGAAGTCCTTTAAAGTTGTTGGATTTGGTGCCTCTAAGGCAATTCAGATGGATGTTAGAGTGCCTTTTTACTGAAGAATGTATTTGTTTCATATGATTGTGTTTTTCTTTTCGTATTTTGTGTTTGCTTTCTTATGTATGGTGTAATTGATGTGTATATAGATATGTATAGTGTAATTGTTTTTTATTGATGTGTTTGACAAATCATCATTGTAAGTAAGAATTTGTTCTTAATTGACTTACCTGTAGAAATAAAACCATGGCCGAATATGGACCGGGCACACAGGGCACGTGCCCAGGGGCCCTGACCTTCAGGAGAACCCCATTGACTAACAAAATCATTCTCACTCAGATATCATACTAACATGGCATAAGTTATTACCAAATGTGTAGAATTGCAGGAAATTGTGCTTTAAAACTGAAAAATCTCATCTCCATCCCATGGCAAAATGGGTAGAATAGGAAATTTGCTGTAATACTGCAAAGAAAAATCTCTGCCCCATGGCAAAACAAGTAGAATTGCATGAAATGTGTTATAAAATTGCTGTTTTCTCTCCACCTCCCAAAATATGTAGAATTACAAGAAATTAACTTTACAACTCAAATGTGTCTCTCCATCGTCAAGAGGGGGGCCACTAAAATGTTTTGCAGCGAGGTGGGCCCCCCCCAACCAAATCCCGCTTAGGTCCCCCAAAAGGCTAGAGCCGGCCCTGCAGAGGAGGATGCCTTGATAAACTGGGCTCTCAACTGCCAACCTAAATGATCATTAGCGCCAATTAAAAGGCTAGTTTAGTATAATAGAGCGTGACCATTGGACTATTCCCCAGGTCATTTCTGTAAATGAGAATGTGTTCTCAGTCAACTTACCTGGTAAAATAAATAAATAAAACATCAGAGCATGCCAAACTTTAGTAATCTCATTTTCGTATTACATTTTTGTCTCCCAAGGAACTTGTTCTATTTCTAAAGACAACATGTGGGAAGGAAACCCCACCCATGGGGGGGAACGGTAGGATGACTGTAAAGGAGTGGTGTAGTGAGAGATTTTGAACTCTGTTACCTTTGGGGATATCCTCACTCAAAGGATCCAGGAAGTCGATGGAGCGGTTGAGGTCAGCCATCTCCAGGATGGATTTCTTCTTCAGTTTCTGCGGCTCAGTGAAGTGCAGGAAGTAGCTGAGTTTACCCGCCTCCAATGAGGACAGACCTTCAGAATAGACAGAACACACAGACTCACTCAGTAACTGATTGTATGATATGATTCTGTCTGTGTATGAAAAAGAAAACACACTAAAACGTGTGTACACTATAGATGCACAATGTGCAGTGTGAGATAAATAATGGTCTGGATTCTGGTTCCAACTTCCAACACACTCTGAGCTAAAAACTACACAGCTGAGTCATCCTCTCGAGCCAGTAACACACACAGCTGTGTCCCGTCTCTCCACAGTCAGACCACATTCTCAACTGGGAAACACCACACTCTACGTGGAGCCATCCATTTCATTAATAACTTTGAAAAGTAGCTTTACCCTCAAAGCTGCGGTTGGTCTGCACCAGGCCATGGGGACTCTTGATGAAGGCACCGCGTGGGACCACAGACACCTCCTTATCAATGGTGTGGACAGTGGAGGCCAGCCTCTTCTCCTCTTTCACCTTAATCTGCAACACAAACCAAACAACCATTACCAAACATCTGTCACAACACCCAAACAAACTAGTCATCACTCTTCTGCAATAATACCACACACAGTCACGACGGTCATATGAATCTAGTCACTGTACATTAATCACTGACACTTATTAATAAGCAAAACACCATTAGCTCAACATTAAACAATATAATTCGTCACACTTGTCCCCACCACGACTTCCTCCTCCACAGCCTCGTCCCCCTCCCCTTGCCGCCGTATCTCGGTGTGCTCATACTCATGTGAGGGGTCTCCCACGAAGCGACCCTTTGCTGCAGCAGACACTTCCGCTAGCATTGCCTCAGTGGCAGGGGGAAGCAAGTGCCAGTCCACACAGTTGAAACTGGAGTAGGGAAAGGACACAAACACATGTGCAAGAGGGCACACATTCACACATAGAGAAAGAACATATTGAATAGGAGAATGGTTCACAACTCCAAACCCACAAGTGACAACAACAAAATGCAAGCTAGCTATAATAATATGCCTGTAGTAAAATAGATTTGAGGCTCTAAAACTATTTCCTTTGCACCTCTTACCTGTAAAGGCTATTTTTATCCGTCATCTCATCTTCTGAAACCCCTTGTGCAATGAAATAGTCACCCTTTATGCCCAGAATCTTGCCCCAAAACAGGACACGATTGAATTTGTTGTTCCTCTTCAGAATGACCAGGGAAGTCTGCAGGGCAGCTTTTTGCTCACTGCTCAAAGTTAAACCGCTACCAGAAACGAGGTCCAAGGAGTAGTATAAGGTATTGGAGTCCATTGCATGTATAAAGCGTGTCTCAATGAAAAGTAAATACTTTCTATAAAAAGGCAAAATGTTTGGTAACTAGGTTACGTGGGGACAGCTGCCAAGAACGTCCGGTTGCCAATGTCAACAAATCTCCTTAGTTACATGTAGTCATAGCAACTGCGGATTGCTCCCCGTCTACAAAGCAGTTGAGCTGCACAAATTAGCTGGAGATTGAATTAGTTCAATTCTCGATCTGATCTTCAACACTTGGCTCTAATTCAGCAACAATCTGCCACGTACTTGTCTGTTAGGCTAACTATCCTCATCTCATATTTTTTCTCATTTACAGTCTTAGCTACTTCAGATATTTCAGTGTTTAGACTAAAGAATGGGGGAGATTTCCAAGGCCTTTCCTTCAAGTCACAGCCAGAAACCTGTTCTTCTGAGCTCTTGTGAGGTTTCCCAATGCTTTCTGATTAATGGGTCTGTCAGTATGAGTTGTTTCTCACCCATTTAGCTGTGGATTGAGTGACAGTGAGAGAGGAAAAGTGAGATGTCTATTATTTTGGAACATGTGTGAGTATAATGTTTACTGTGCATTTTTTTATTGTTTAATTCCCTTTTGTTTATTATCTATTTCACTTTGCTTTGGCAATGTAAACATATGTTTCCCATGCCAATAAAGTGCTTACATTTAATTGAGAAAAAGAGAGAGAGATCCAGTGCACAGCTGGCAGAATGCATGCTCAGATCCCACTAACTACAGTGTGACACAAAGGAGGATAGGACTTTATGGATATAGGAACTGAGATTATACCACTGTGAATCTTGAGCACATGGGACAGGGGGTCATTAATGTTACTGTGTGTGTTTATGTGTGAGAGTGCATCAATGGGTTCATGTCCCTCGATCTGTGTACTTACATACTTATATAAGATTCATGTCATGTACATAAATAAGTGTGTGTATATAGCCCGCATTTTATATATATTATTGGATTGCCATATTTTCCCACCATCGTAACTTTATAATGGGAGATGGGGAATTCTCAATGCCAAAGGTACACTTTCTCATACAGATGTCTTTAGATCCACAAGCCATAACAGCAGCACAGGAGCTGAGAGGGCCTTCATGAGTTAGAGCACTCCTATGACCCTAACTCATCATAACTTACCAGCTCAAGACAGCTTCTCATCCTCTCACCCCTGAGTCTGTCTGAGATCTCACGAGGTGCATTTGGGACCGGAAAGAGAGCAGAGAGGATGTAACAGAAAGGAAGAAGAGAGGTATTAGGGAGGAGATGGGAAGAGATGGATAGGGGTTGAAGAGTGGGGATAAAGAAGGAGAAGAAAGAGATACTATATGGAGAGAAAGCAGGAGTAGCATGAAACATGAAGAATGTGGGATGGATGATAGAGGGAGGAAATAGACACTCAAATCATTTGAAGTTGTAGCACTGTGGGATGTTGCAGCACTGTAACGTCAAACTGTTCTGTCTTGGTGAATGTTAATGTTCAACACATCTGGCAACTCTGTGGGAACAGTGCTACAACAGCGGCCCCCTTGGGTAGCAGGGGTACATGCCCCTGATAGCAGAGATTAGATTGAAACACTGTCTCTCTTAAAAACAAGAATGCCCTCTTCTCATTCCTGCTGAACATGCCCCCTTAAATCACTTGATTCTTTCTTTCAATACTGATTTAGGCTCAGCCCTCCCTACTTCTCTCCTAACCTTTACCATCACAAGCCGAGCAGCAGAACTGACTCTGAAGCAGTTGTTAAGGCTAAGTAGGTAACCCTGTTCTCATAAATCTTGCTCTGTATTCGCTTCCACTTCTTTCCTGGCTGGCTGTTCCCATGCCTTCCACGGGCCACCAGAACCTTACCGTTTCCAGGGATCTGTGCGTTTGGTGTAATTGCTGAACAAAAGGAACTGGCAGGCCGGAATCACATGCTACCGCCTCGGTGGAGACTGGAGACTTCAGCCCCCTCCCTCATCCTCCCTCCCTCACCCCATTCCTTGTCCTCCCCCTGGCCCCGACCGCAGCCAGAGAACACAAAGAGACCGAGTGGGGTGACTTTTCCTTTTCCTTTTGTCCCCACAGAACAGCCGTGCATGTGCACACACACTCTCACACAAACTTACACAAATATATACACAGGTGCAGCTTCACATTCTGCATACTGTACATGCATATGAGCAGGTGCTCACACACAGTCATACCCAAACACACTAACGAAAACTCCCTATGGCTCAGTTGGTAGAGCATGGCACGTGCAATGCCAGGATTGAATGTTTGATTCCCGAGGCTAGCCATACATAAAACAAATTCTGTAAGTTGCTTTGTATAAAAGTGTCTGCTAAGTGAAACATTGCCCCCACCTCCCTGATCTTGGTGTTGGTGGGCTGTGGTCCCACTCCTCTGGGAACCTCACCTCCCAGGCGACCAGCGTTGCCAAGGAACTAATCCTGAGGGACAAAAGGTGGGAATGGTGTAGAATACGATGCCTCTGTAGCATCTGATTGGTTGGCATTGGGCCACGCGATCGCCTGATTGGTTGGAACTAAGTTTAGATACAAACTCACAGGGTCAGAGGTCAGATCCATCGATCATTGCGGTGACATGAAGGAAGAGTGATCCCCCCATGGAACTAACATGGTTTATATCCATTCAACACACATCAACCCTCCATCTTGCAATTACTCTCCCATATCCCCGACCTTGGAGAAACATAAGCCTATAGGCAACGAAGTATTCAAAGATTGCGGAAGAAAGCCGTCTGGCTCGAGAGACTATCTTGCGATAGGCCATGGGTAAGTTCTTTGCCCTGAGCTGAGAGAAGACAGAAACAGCAAGAAAAGAGAAAGAGAGATTACTTAATAAAGAAGTGTCTGGGGTGTAATGAAGCACAAATACACAATGCCAAGAATGTGGTGAGGGCCCTGGGTTCGATGGTTCTGTCTCACACATAAGCACATGTGCGAATGTACACACACTTGCACGTACTTGCGTACACACTCCTTGCAGCAGTAAATCTGGATTAGCAGTGGATAAATGTCTTGATCCAGACTAGGACTGTAGCCCAGTCTCAAATGCTCTGTGATCCCCTTTACATGGTGAATGATACGGCCTTGCCCGACACCTACAGATTAAACACAGCAACATGGGCTGTGTCTCAATATTCTAAATCAATGGCTTCCTCTCCTTCATTACCAAAGAGATTGTGTGTGGGTGTAAGAGTCTTTTGACTCTGCATTGGTCCATATCCCACTTCAGTATGATCAGCTAAATTGATTGAAAAACTTTTGAAAAAAATTCTCACATTGACATATTCACACTTTCACACACTCCTTCTGCTGCAGCCCAAACCCTACTGTCAGAACCGAGGCACTGTGTTTGCAGTCTGACCGCTGGTCAGGCCTCACTGTGATGTTTGGACTGCTTCTTGACTGCTGGGTCTGGAGTAGGCAGGTTCCCTTGCTCCTAACTCCAGATTACTTCTGCTCTACTGAGCTGGCAAACAACTGGTGCTTTTCTCTCTGCTCACCAGCAATGCCCGACTATCTCACACACACACACACAACATGCACCTACAAACACACATATCAAGCATAACCAGCAAGGTCACCCGTGATACAAGTCAGTATCTGACATCGATCCATGTCTGAGAACGTCAGGAGATGAGGTGGAAACTGGCCACTAGGGCAAGAGTGAGCGATGTTACCTTCAAGTAGGTTTTGGTTGTGGGCCGTGATGGTGGATGGGTGTAAGCGCCGGCCTCTGATTCCAAAGGTTGCGAGTGTGAATCCAGCGATAGAAAGTTGGTTTTTATATTTTTGTTTTAAGCCTATCCCAAACCTGAACCATTCAGAGTTAATGTCTAACCTTAAGAATTTGGAATGAATGCCTTAACTTAACCTTAAACACTTTGACGTTGAGAAACATGGATGAACGTCGAATTTTGACTTGAGAGCCAGTAGAGTATAACACCAATTCCAACACCTCTCCAAGGGGGAAAGACACACACCAAACAGACGTCCACTCTCACATACATCTCTTTCCCAATTCATCCGTAGAGCTTGCAGATGACCTGCAAGCAATTAGAGCCACCACAAACTCTCACTGTCCCAAAACTCATGTTTCTTCTCGTGTGTGAGTGTCATAAACAGGCATAGAGATCTGAATGGTAGTTAGCACATTTGCTATTATGAGTTGCTGAAGCAAATTATTGCCTGTAGTCTCAATGGCTCTTTAATTGCCTTCTGGGTGTTCAGCTATCCAATTACCCAACCACACTCCAAGGCGGTACAGGCTAACACCAGTAATCCATTCTGATGAAATCTACTATTTATTACCCACTCACCCACACTCTCCCTTTCTCATTCACCAACACACACACACACAACCTTAACATAATGAGGGAAAATGTTTTCAATTCTTGTGCAACTGAAAATCTCGGTCCAACAAACAACACCAAACAAACCTGATAACCCATGTGCTCCTTGAGCATCCAACAGTATAATGTCTTGAGTGCCCCCTAAATAAAGGTGTATGCATATACAAGTATGTGTGTGTATGCATGTTTGTGTGTAGTTATTCACATTTGTACAGTACATGTGCTAGGGGTGAGGAAATGGTGTCAAAGCTTAATACTGCCAAAAGTTATTTCCCAGTCTCTAGAGTTTCCTGTTACACAATCTGTGATTACATGGTGAACTTGCCCTGCTTTACGTTGTCTCTTTGTCCAAGATTGAGAGCCATTGATTGCAGAGCTAAGCGCTCCAGATACTAAAGTTTGTTTTGCAGATTATTCTGTTGGTTTAAGAGGCTTTTGGGGGAACTGAACTATATTATGTACTTCTGTGTGTGTATGTATGTCACAGCTAATTAACAGTGAATTAAGTGTCAGTGGTAAAACTACAAAATCAGGACGTACTAATTTGAAGTAAGCCAATAAGAACCACTTCTGCATCCTGCTATTGTTCCTGATATGTTCCATTAATTCCCCCCCAAAACAAGGTGAATTTACACTGATCCTAATCTAATAACAAAAGCCTATTTTTCTGCTCTGTGAAAAGCCTCCACCCAGATATCTGGAGGGCTTAGCACTTCATTAATCATATTTAACTACTCGGCCGATCGCTTGTACTACAAGACATGTTACCTAGAAAAGTCCTTTTGAAAACTGAGGCACACTGGTGAGAGAGAAGGCAGAAAGCAAGGGGATCAAAGAAAGAAAAGTCCTGTAGTTACATGACACTGTTGAAGCTAATGCTAAATGCTAATAGAAAATCTGTCATGCAGTGCCCCCTATGGCTATGGACACTTAATACTTACTTACATAGTAACTTATTCGGCACAGAATCTCATAATGTATCAACCATTTAACATTTTAAAGCAATATTTTTAACACTGAGAAGTTCCATGCTGTTCATATTCACATAAATAGGCCTACTCTCATTCATCATCAATAGTTATGTCAATTCATGTTCAGATTGTGTTATGGTTCAAAATCCTGATAATTAAAAAGCTATAAATATGTTAAATATCAGCTTAATATAAAACATTTGTTAAAATGATGATTCAGTCAAAATGAAAAAAAAGTTCCTTGTTAAATAATACAAAAACAACTAAAAATTGTTTTTGTATCATCAGACCTTGAGGTCCAGATTTGAAAGGCCCTGGTTCAGTACAGGTAATTTAAGGTGGACACTAACTGCCATGCAACAAGAGTGCCCTCTGTTGGTCAGAGAACCAAAATGCCTTCTATTCTGGCATCCTGGATATTAAACCGCAAACTCAGTGGAAATGCATGGCATGGCAGTTTTTCCCAACATTATGATATAAAAGCAACTTTGAGCAACAACAAAAAACTGTATTGGTGCTGAATAGTCTTTAGCCAAGGCAGTCCTCATAGGAAGGTCTTACGAAAAGGATCAGATTTGGGCATTTCTGACAGAAGGCTTGGATCCTGAGTGTCTGCCAGCTCTCGGTGGAGCCTTGGCAGAGTTGTCTCAGGAGGCCCGTAACAATTTATTTTCTCCTCCCCTCCTGGAAAGAATCACAGATGGAGCACTATTGAATAAGTGAAAGCAAAGGCTCTACTTGGACCAATCTATTGATATCAGATACATGCTAAGCTTGATGAAAGGACAGAGAAAGGATGCATTTTAGGGGTATTTGAAGGGCCTGTGTTGGATGGTACAGCAATAGATTTGGGGATAAACTCCCCTATGCCATCCCCTCAGTTCTGAGACTGGATGCCTCCAGGACTCATGGAAAAATCAAAAAGAAGGGGAAGATATTTTAAGTTCAGGGGTTCATCAACAGTTCATCATCTACTGGGCTCTGACAGGATGGGCTGCTGTCTGTGGTCCCGTATGACTGGGGGGTTTTACACCCATCTGGTGATGTGGCGGGGGACTCAGGGGACTCGGTTCTGAGCACCCTTGGAAGGTAGACCTGTGGACACAGAGAGACACAGTACCAGTCAAAGTTTGGACACACCTACTCATTCCAGGGTTTCTTTATTTGTACTATTTTCTACATTGTAGAATAATAGAGAAAACATAAAAACTATGGTACTGTACATGTGCAGAAGGGGAAAGGGATACCTAGTCAGTTGCACAACTGAATGGATTCAACTGAAATGTGTCTTCATCATTTAACCCAACCCCTCTGAATCAGATGTTTGTGGGGCTGCTTTAAATCAACGTCATCGGCACAGAGGAAGCAGTTGTTGGGGGTTAACTGCCTTGCTCAAGGGCAGAACGGCAGATTTTTCACACCTTGCCGGCTCAATGATTCGAACCAGCAACCTTTCAGTTACTGGCCAAACACTCTTAACCGCTAAGCTATCTGCCGCCTAGATTGAGAGACAGAAATAATATATGATATGTTCTGAAACTCTTAAATTGGCTTTTGTTTCTTCGATTCATTTCCTCATTTTTGTGAAAGAACTGGGAGGGGTACCACCATATTGCTTCCCCCCTTCCAAACAGATTATAACTTCCGTCTATAAATTCATGGTGAAGGAATAAACCTGTTACTGACCATGTTGCTGTCCGCCAATCCATCCAAGGCATCCTCATCCTCCTTCAACTGCAGGTAGAACAGGGACTGTTAGTGTCTAAACACGGACACCACACGGACACCACACGAACACCACACGAACACCACACGAACACCACACGAACACCACACGAACACCACACGAACACCACACCTTGTAGTTGTGAGGGCTGAGGTACTTGAAGTGCCCAAAGCAGGTGTAGCTGATGCAGATGCAGACAGTTACACACAGGACCACCAGAGTGAAGAGAGATGTGTCCGCCATGAACCCTGACCCAAAAACACATACAGAAGTGTGAGGATACATTACAAATGTTGCTTTAACTCGAGTAGGTAACTCCAGGGAAACAGCCAAGTTAGAAGAAGAAGGGACATAAGTGAGCTTCCTATGTATGAGAGCTCCAGTAAACATCCAGGCGTGTGCGTTACCTGTCCGGAGGACAGAGAAGAAATAGAGCCAGATGAGGCAGATGATGGGTGCAGCCAGGGCTTGATTGACAGCTCCCAGGTGCACCTGTCTGTCCAGGCGGGCGGGCAGGTAGGCAAAGTACAGATTGTGTTTGTCCACTAGATGCTTCAGCATCAGGTACAGCAGACCTGGACACACGGAGAGGGAATGTAACTTTAGGTCAAGGTCAGTATTGTGTGTGTGTGTGTGTGTGTGTGTGCGTGTGCGTGTGTGTGTGTTGCCCATCACTCACCAAAAGGCACTATGACAGGGCAGGTGATGCTGTAAGCCATGATGACAGTGAACACACACAGGGTCCACCCGTACATGGCTCCGTACTCAAACTCATACGCTTGGTTCTGCAGACATGACAAGGTTAAATCACACATCATCTGAACTTCATCCATGACTACGTAGATAGAAAAGATAAACATTGAGCTAATCATTCCATACTAACCATGGATGACAGATTGTTGTCTATTTCTATACCTCGATCTGAACTTCATGTAACGTTGAGCCCTGATTGATACAGGGGCGGGGTCTTATTCTCACCTGTTTGACATACTTCCTCTCTGCGGCGGAGCGAGCCAGCGCCATGCGGATGGTGTAGAGCAGTAACCCTGGCAACCGCAGCAACTCCATCCCAGAGCCCACCAGGCCCGCCGTGATGACATAGTTCACAAAGAACGCCCCCTGGTCAGGCAGGAACACACACCTGAAGGAGGAGGGGGGAGATGAGGGAAGGGAGAGAGAGAGAGATAGAGAGAGAAATGGACACAGTAAATGAGATGCTAGTTACTATACAGGGACGCAGTAAATGAGATGGTAGTTATTATACATGGACACAGTAAATGAGATGCTAGTTATTATACAGGTACACAGGACTTTTTTCAAGTAACTCACAATTTTCCCTAAAAATAAGTTTTTAATTCTTTATTTCACTGTTACTATTACATAACCTTTGTTATTGACTCAGAACTTAATATATCAATTTAAAAAAAATCTGAAATGAATAGAAATGACATTGAGAAAATTATTGACACCCTATACTTAATATTTAGTCGCACAGCCTATGGTCAAAAGAACTGCAGTCAAGCGCTTCCTTTAGCCATCGATGAGCTTCCTGCACCTCTGTATTGGCAGTTTGGCTCCCTCTTGTGCAAACTGCTCCAGATCTCCTATATTTGAAGGGTGCCTTCTCCCAACTGCCGTTCTCAGATCTCTCCACAAGTTTTCAATGGGATTTGGATCTGGACTCGCTGCTGGCTACTTCAGAACAGTCCAGCATTTTGTCTTGAACCATTCCTGGGTTCTTTTTGAAGTGTGTTTGGGGTCATTGACCTGCTGAAAGACCTGCTGAAAGACCTTTGACGGAGACCAAGCTTTCTGACACTGCTCTCCAAAATCTCTTGGTATTCTCCTGATTTCATGATGCCATGTACCAGCTCAAGACACCCAGTGACAGAGGAAGCAAAGCAACCCCAAAACATCACTGAACTGCCTCCATGTTTGACTGTAGGGAAGGTGTTCTTTTCTTTGAAGGCTTCATTTTGTTTTCTATCAACATAGAGATGGTGTGCTTTACCAAAACCTCTATTTTGGCCTCATCTGTCCACAGGAAATTCTTCCAGAAGGATTTTGGCATGTTCGGGTGTGTTTTGGCAATTTGCAGTCAGGCTTTCTTGTCTCTCTCTCAGCAGTGGGGTCCTCCTGGGTCTCCTACCATATAACTCCCTTTCATTGAGTTGGCGACGGATGGTGCGAGTTGAAACGGTCGTACCTTCTGTCTGAAGGGCAGCTTGAATCTGTGTGGCAGTTGATCGAGGTGTTTTCGCCACCATTCGAACAATCCTTCGGTGCAATCTTCCATCAAGTTCCCTCTCATGGCCACGTCCAGTGCGGCTGGCTACAGTGGCTTGGGCCTTAAACGTCTTGATATCATTACGTACGGTGGAAACAGGAACATCAAGGTCTCTGGTGATGTACTTGTAGCCTTGAGATTGTAGCCAAGCATGGACAATCTTGTGTCTGACCTCAGATAATTCTGTTTTTCTTTTCCTCCATGCTCATTGCAGTACACAGTGACACAAAACAGGAGAATGAGTCCTTTTCTCTGTTCAAACTGGTTGAATGAGTGATGTTTATATTACAGGCACCAACTCACCACAAGTGAGATCAATTCCAAAGTAAAGAAGAATCATATGCTTGAAATCTAATTATTTCTAACTAATTCTAGAAGGTGCCAATAATATTGTTTGGGCCATTTTAGGACTTCTTTGTGGAATAAGCTAACATTTAGTAAATTACTCAGATTTTTCTGTTTTGTTCAACTGAAAAACAAAAGGCATACATATGTGGATACCAAAATGTGTTTTAATTTCAACCGTTTTCTGTGCATTATTTGGAAAAAAGTCCAAGGGTGACAATATTCTTTGGTCACGACTGTACATGGACACAGTAAATTAGATACTAGTTATGATACAGGGAAACAGTAAATGAGATGCTAGTTATTGAGAGAGAAAGAGAGGCAGGTCAGAGGCATAGATAAAAGTATATCACTCACTCAAACCTTAGCTTCCCATCAGCCAGAAACTCTTTGTCAAACAGCCAGCGGAAGAACACAGCCAGACTGTGATTAGAAAAGAGCCAATCACATAAGATAAATGTAGTACAATTACAGAAAAAAAACATTATTTCATATTTCATTGATTATCTGGATTGATCATTAAGTGATCAGGGTGGGGTAATTAATTACCTGGTGAGTCCAAGAGAGGGCAGGATCAGAACCATGAACAGGAGGAAGATGTACAGCTTGTGCATCATAATCAACTGCTCCCTGGACCTACAGTACATAGATACCAGTGGTGGAAAAAGTACCCAATTTTCATACTTGAATAAAAGTATAACTTCAAAGAAAATGACTAGTGAAAGTGAAAATCATCCAGTAAAATACTACCTGAGTAAAAGTCTAAAAGTATTTGGTTTTACTTAAATATGAAAAGTAAAAGCATAAATAATTTTAAATTCCTTATATTATATTTTTTTACATTTTAAGGATGGGCAGGTGCATAGTTCAACACTCAGATATCATTTACAAACAAAGCATTTGTGTTTAGTGAGTCTGCCAGATCAGAGGCAGTATGGATGACCAGGGATGTTCTTTTTATAAGTGTGTGAATTAGACCCTTTTCCTGTACTGCTAAGCATTCAAAATGTAACGAGTACTTTTGGGTGTCAGAGAAAATGTAAGGAGTAAAAAGTACATTATTTTCCTTAGGGATGTAGTGAAGTAAAAGTTTCCAAAAATATAAATATTAAAGTACAGATACCCAAAAAAACTACTTAAGTAGTACTTTAAAGTATTTGTCCTTAAGTACTTTACACCACTGACAGATACAGTATGTCAGTAAAGTTACTGTGTGTGTGTACCTGTTCCAGTGGCACTCTCCCAGAGTTGAGTAGTACACTATGGTGGGCAGCAGGGCAGAGAAGGACCACAAAAGCAGAGTGGGGAAAAACTGACTGACCACAGCACTCTGTCTCACACACACACACACACACAAACAAACAAAACAGACATTACATGGTAACATACAATTAAAAACACAGCAAATTGCTCCCAAGTGGCACAGCGGTCGAAGGCACTGCATCTCAATGCTAGAGGCTTCACTACAGACCCTGGTTCGATCCCGGGCGGTATCACAACCGGCCGTGATCGGGAGTCCCATAGGGCAGCGCACAATTGGCCTAGCGTCGTCCGGGTTAGGGGAGGGTTTGGCTAAGGTAGGCAGTCATTGTAAAATAAGAACTAGTTCTTAACGGACTTGCCTAGTTAAATAAAGGTTAAATAAGCACCAGCATTCCTCTCGCCTCGCCACACCAGCACTCCTCTCGCCTCGCCACACCAGCATTCCTCTCGCCTCGCCACACCAGCATTCCTCTCGCCTCGCCACACCAGCATTCCTCTCGCCTCGCCACACCAGCATTCCTCTCGCCTCGCCACACCAGCCTTCCTCTCGCCTCGCCACACCAGCATTCCTCTCGCCTCGCCACACCAGCATTCCTCTCGCCTCGCCACACCAGCACTCCTCTCGCCTCGCCACACCAGCATTCCTCTCGCCTCGCCACACCAGCACTCCTCTCGCCTCGCCACACCAGCATTCCTCTCGCCTCGCCACACCAGCATTCCTCTCGCCTCGCCACACCAGCCTTCCTCTCGCCTCGCCACACCAGCATTCCTCTCGCCTCGCCACACCAGCATTCCTCTCGCCTCGCCACACCAGCATTCCTCTCGCCTCGCCACACCAGCATTCCTCTCGCCTCGCCACACCAGCATTCCTCTCGCCTCGCCACACCAGCATTCCTCTCGCCTCGCCACACCAGCATTCCTCTCGCCTCGCCACACCAGCATTCCTCTCGCCTCGCCTCGCCACACCAGCATTCCTCTCGCCTCGCCACACCAGCATTCCTCTCGCCTCGCCACACCAGCATTCCTCTCGCCTCGCCACACCAGCATTCCTCTCGCCTCGCCACACCAGCATTCCTCTCGCCTCGCCACACCAGCCTTCCTCTCGCCTCGCCTCGCCACACCAGCATTCCTCTCGCCTCGCCACACCAGCATTCCTCTCGCCTCGCCTCGCCACACCAGCATTCCTCTCGCCTCGCCACACCAGCATTCCTCTCGCCTCGCCACACCAGCATTCCTCTCGCCTCGCCACACCAGCATTCCTCTCGTCTCGCCACACCAGCATTCCTCTCGCCTCGCCACACCAGCCTTCCTCTCGCCTCGCCACACCAGCATTCCTCTCGCCTCGCCACACCAGCATTCCTCTCGCCTCGCCACACCAGCATTCCTCTCGCCTCGCCACACCAGCATTCCTCTCGCCTCGCCTCGCCACACCAGCATTCCTCTCGCCTCGCCACACCAGCATTCCTCTCGCCTCGCCACACCAGCATTCCTCTCGCCTCGCCACACCAGCATTCCTCTCGCCTCGCCTCGCCACACCAGCATTCCTCTCGCCTCGCCACACCAGCATTCCTCTCGCCTCGCCACACCAGCATTCCTCTCGCCTCGCCACACCAGCATTCCTCTCGCCTCGCCACACCAGCATTCCTCTCGCCTCGCCACACCAGCATTCCTCTCGCCTCGCCACACCAGCATTCCTCTCGCCTCACCACACCAGCATTCCTCTCGCCTCACCAACCAACCAAATACAGTTATATTCTATTTTATTCTAGTAGAAGGTGACTGACTCACGTTGAGGTAGTAGATGGGCTTGGTGACGTTGAACTTGTCCATGGTGCTGATGATGATGGAGGGAGTGGTGAGGAAGGTGAGGAGGAAGAAGAGGAAGAAGTTGAGCAGCAGGCATCGGAACCACCAGCGGAAGCCCTGCACTGAAAGGTTGTCCCTGGGACAGAGAGAGCGAGGTATGTAGGGAGAGAGAGAGAGGTATGTAGGGAGAGAGAGAGAGAGAGAGGTATGTAGGGAGGAGAGAGAGGTATGTAGGGAGGAGAGAGAGGTATGGAGGGAGGAGAGAGAGGTATGGAGGGAGGAGAGAGAGGTATGTAGGGAGGAGAGAGAGGTATGTAGGGAGGAGAGAGAGGTATGTAGGGAGGAGAGAGAGGTATGTAGGGAGGATAGAGAGGTATGCAGGGAGGAGAGAGAGGTATGTAGGGAGGAGAGAGAGGTATGGAGGGAGGAGAGAGAGGTGTGGAGGGAGGAGAGAGAGGTATGGAGGTATGGAGAGAGAGAGAGGAGGTATGGAGAGAGAGAGAGAGAGGTATGTAGGGAGGAGAGAGAGGTATGGAGGGAGAGAGAGAGGAGGTATGGAGGGAGAGAGAGAGGAGGTATGGAGGGAGAGAGAGAGGAGGTATGGAGGGAGAGAGAGAGAGGTATGTAGGGAGGAGAGAGAGGTATGGAGGGAGAGAGAGAGGAGGTATGTAGGGAGAGAGAGAGGAGGTATGGAGGGAGAGAGAGAGGAGGTATGGAGGGAGAGAGAGAGGAGGTATGGAGGGAGAGAGAGAGGAGGTATGGAGGGAGAGAGAGGAGGTATGGAGGGAGAGAGAGAGGGGGTATGGAGGGAGAGAGAGAGGAGGTATGGAGGGAGAGAGAGAGGAGGTATGGAGGGAGAGAGAGAGGTATGTAGGGAGGAGAGAGAGGTATGGAGGGAGAGAGAGAGGAGGTATGGAGGCAGAGAGAGAGGAGGTAATGAGGGAGAGAGAGAGGAGGTATGGAGGCAGAGAGAGAGGAGGTATGGAGGCAGAGAGAGAGGAGGTATGGAGGCAGAGAGAGAGGAGGTATGGAGGGAGAGAGAGAGAGAGAAGAAAACAGAGCAGAAAAACAGGAAGAGAGGTTATTTTCAACATGATAGAATATACTGAACCATTGTTATCAAACAGCACACTGTAGGTTAGGTTATAGTGGGACTCACCAGTACACGTTTCTGGGATGAGGGGCGTAGTCAACCCTCCAGTTCCTCACTTTCAGAGCCGCGCTGCAAGACGAAGGCTGGGGCTCTCGGCCACACCCACACCTCACTGCGTTGTCCCCATTTCCACAGTCCAGGGCGTTGAAGTCTTTCAGAATACTGAGGGGAGTGAGTGACAGCTGTCAATCACCATGTTTACATAACACAAGAAAGTGGATACATCAACTAATATTGTTTTCACTAATGATGGTACAGTCATCAATTCCATGTTCATTTTGCTGTTGGGCCGGAACAAAAGCCTGCACTCCCTGTAGCTCTCCAGAGCTGGGGATGGTGACAAATGCTTTACACACTACTGAGAGAGGTTGGAGAATCATTTCTATCCTAATCATCAATAGGACCCTTAGCCCCTCACCAGCCCCAGAGATGAGAAACTCACTATGTGGCCATTGCCTCAGACTGCAGAGTGACGAAGACCATCCCTAGAGGGTGCAGTGGCACAAGCTCTCTCTGCATCCTCACCTCCTCCAACAGACCTGCCGCGTGGCCACGGAAGTACTCTATGGCATCTACCTAGAGCCACAGAAAACATACATACATGCATAAACATATATATAAACACAGACACATAGATACACATTCTGTATCACTCACCTGGACAAAGCATAATATCACATTACAATCAAGACAACATACACAAATAATACCTAAGGAACAACAGAGAGAGTATCATCTGTGTGAAATGCCTGACACGTTGCTCCACAGTCACTCACTACAAGCCCCATCAGACTGAAACACCCATCTTGATACACCGACCCAATCTCACTGCTCCTAACACAGCCCAGATCCCGCAACCCCTCTCCCGGCTTTCTCTTGGTATTGTCCCTCTCACCTCCTGACAGTTGCGGGTGCGGCAGCAGCAGAGGTGACCACATAGACGGGGGTTGATCACCTCCCTCTGGCCCCCTCGCTGAAGTACCCGCTCGTAGTAGCGCAGGTTTTTCTCTGCTCGCTTCCTGAGAGACAGAAAACAACAGGATTTTGTGTAAAAGAAAGGTAGGGAAGAATCAGTCAGTCAATCCAGACTGCTATATCTGACTACATGTCAGATCAGAAAGAACTACATGCTATGCATTTCTGCAGCGTGGCGTTACCGTGGCAGCGTGACATTACCAGGGCAGCGTGACGTTACTTGGAAAGTGTGACGTTACCAGGGCAGCGTGGCAGCGTGACGTTACCAGGGCAGCGTGACGTTACCAGGGCAGCGTGGCGTTACCAGGGAAGCGTGACGTTACCAGGGCAGCTTGGCAGCGTGACGTTACCAGGGCAGTTTGGCAAAGCACTGACCTTTCCTTGTCCAGGTGCATCAGCTTGGCCACATCATATGTCAAGTGCACTTCACACACACGGCAGGTAGGGTAGGCCTCACTGCAGAAAAGGCAAGGGGAAGAATGGAGGTGAGGATAAGGCACAGGGTCTAAATATATACAGGTACATGTATGTCCAATGTTCATCCTTGTAAGCCATTGTCTGCCCATTCAGGCAAGTTATCACTAGTCAAACTGAATCACTTTTATTGCCATGGTGAAGACAAAGACACTACAGGTGTGGGTGTAGGTTCTGAAGACAGGGTTAGTGGGTGAGTGTGGACTCCCCCATGTTGGGAGAATGGTGCGGTCCAGTCTACTTACGTAAAGTGGGTCCTGATGTCCTCTTCACTGGCTTCTTTGGGGATGGAAGACGCAAACAGGGTGTTTCTGGTCTACGGGGGGAGCAAAGCAAACTCATCAGTATCAGTAATAGCTACTAGTGAGGGGATGAACTGTTGGTTTTGTGACAGATGGAACAGAGGAACTGACCAGCCCTCTGCCCATGCCCTTCATCTGGGAGGTGTGTCGCCTCAGCAGTAACACTGTCAAGATCAGGTAGATGACTGCAAACACTGTGTGTATCCACAGCAGGTTATTACTGAGGAAATCATAACGAACAAACAGTTACCTAAAGCAATAAGGAACCATTATAATGGAAGTTCATATTATATACAATGAAAGAACCACACATACATACAGACACATGCACGAACACACACTTACTCCTTCTGAAGATTACCAACAGTAGTCCTTCCGAAGTTGTACGGATCATTTCCTTAAAGAAAATAACATATGACACTTAAATCTCCTCAAGTGAGACTGTTAAAAACATGTTATTATAGCAGGATAAGAGGACTGACAGCAATGTTGCTGTTGATTACAATGTTGAAAGAGTTCATGTTAAAAAAAACTCTGCAATAGTTATGCTTCAGTCAGTGGTACGAAACACCATTGTGTTGAATAGTGATTAACTTTCACTGCCACACATCAGTGGTAGGTAATGTCGTACAAAAGAGGACGTTTATACTCTCGGTCTCGCTCTGGCAAAAGTGAGACATAGCAACGAAACAATGTTATGTGTACAGTGTGATTAGCATGGCAGAGTATTATGTTAAACACTGTTTATACATCTGTTATGTGTGAGTAGAGTTTGAGTTATGTCGTTGTTACACTTCTAAGGAAGCACTGCCTGGCAGTGTTGTGTTTGGGCTCACATTGCATTGTGAGAGTGTAATACAGTGAGGTTCTTATACAGTAATATTGAGAGTTTTGTAACAATGTTGTGTTGACAGGGTGGTGTTTGCATTATATTAGCGTTGTGTTGACATGGTGTGTCACACCCACCTAGCAGGTTACCAGACAGGTTGACAGGCAAAATGACAGTCACAGAGATGACGGTAACCAGCACCAGGAGGGTGATCAGGTGACGCTGGAAGGACAGGTAGTGGACAGCATCGATCCCACAACGCGCCTTCACCATCTCCTCACTGGAAAAAGAAACACAAATTGAGGGTGAAACCTCAACATACGAAAACATTGACAGCTCCGCCCGCCCGCCCCACCCACCCACCCACACACAGAGAGAGCAAGAATACTCACTCCATTCTGATGATGTAGGGGAGCCAGGAGCAGCATCCCTAGAGGAAAAAGAAAGATAAAGATTACTATTAGATGGAGTTGATGATGGTGATGATTACAACCTCTCCCTTACCAATTCGTGCTCCGGCTCCTCCACGTTGGACACACAGGACGACATTCTCCCATAGCGGTGGTGTGATGTCTCACTGAACCTGAAACACAGACGACTAAGGTCATCATCATTGGGACAGGGCAGGATGGTGGGGGTCAATAGGACACTTATCTCTATAGACAATTACTTCAACTATTGGCAGGCAGTAATACCCACTGCAGAATTATTTGTAGTCATATGCCTTTAGGTAAGTGTGTTTATATTGTTTTTCTCAGGTTTCAACAGGAAGTTATACTGTTTGATGTCATAACGGACCCTTCCCTGTCAGAGATCAGTGCCAGGCAGCCATAGTCCCACAGCTTCCTCCTGATGACGGAGAAGAGGATCAGCAACACCTGAGACAAGTACACAACAACAGAATGAGGAAATGGCTTGATTTGTGTGCATGTGTTGTGTAACGCTGTCCTATTGGGGTTTGGAATCCCCCTTATGTGGTCATATGAGTTTCAGTATGAGTGTCAGTTGATGCAACACACACCAAGAAGAAGCTGAAGTCCAGCAGCAGTACAACAGGCACCCCCCCAAAGCTGTTTCCATTGAGGACGGTGCTTTCTGTGGAGCTGAAACAACTGCTATTGTCCACATGATGTGCACTACCATTTTTCACCAGCCCCCACCAAGAGGACGACATCACAGCAGCTGAATAAAAAACATTGTTCATATCAAGATTGTATCACAATGTTACAATGTGTCAGTTCAACGAAATGATAGACAAGTATTGGAGACTGAGGACTACATTACAAATACAATTTTTTTTTTTAATCAGTGACAGCAATATTTTGTATCTCTGAAATTAGGTTAAGTATATATCATCTCATTTACAGTGTGTCACGCGGGTCAATCCCCTAACAGCTGTTAGCTTCACGTAATGTTTGCTAGCACGTAGTTAGCTAACTAGCTATACATTGCAATTACTTCCCTGTTATAACTTAGAAATAAACACATGATAAAAAATAGTTTGAGACAGCGAAAAGTTGACAAATCCCTCAAACGCAGGCTAAACTAGTGCATATAGTCTAGTGGTTGCTAAAACAAGTGGCAACATTAACTTCCGCATTTCATTGTTTTTGTCTCGTCTCCAAATGTTACAACACGATTTATAATGCATCAATCTGATTTGGCAAGACTTCTGAAGAAAAACATACCTGGGACAGGCTCTGATGCCCGAAAGATACGGGGACAAAACTTTTAGCGGTAATAACACAGGTAGGAATGAGCAACAAGGTTGTGGTCACTGGATCTTCTTCTTTGGGATTTGGTTGGCGGATCGGATCGAACTTTTAAATGCATACACCGCCTCCTGCTGTACTGGAGTGTGAGCCCAGTCACGGCCTACTTACATTAAATCATCTTCATTAGTCCTGTTCCTAGACACCACCACCTACACTAAGTAAAAACCCACTACCCTATTCCACTACTTTAAACTGATCTGCTCCTACACCATGCCAATGGCCTGGGAGAATGGTTACAGCACCCCTCAACACATCCTGTAACTCTTCTGAAGTCAAATCTTGTATACCCTAAAACTTCTCTGCAGCTGCCACTACAACCTCGATTTTCTGTGATTTGCGTTACAGTTGATAACCATTGCTATGAACGCTAAGAAGCCAACCTTACTGAACCATAAACCATTCGTTGCCCTATCCCTCGGTGCTGGCACACATTTACTACTCTCTGGGATCTACTCAGGATCCCTTGACCCATCCCCCTCTACTTTCTTCACTGCCTCAGCATATGACACCTTCTGCACTACTCTGACTCTGGCCACTTCAACCTGCCTCTCTCACACTGAACCCCTTCCAATCCCCAGAAACATGAGCACCCCCACAGTTGACACAGACAACTTTATACACCAAAACTACACAATCCTGCACACTTCCCACATCTTGGAATCTCCCTCTACACACTGCTGAAACGTGACCATAAATGTTGCACCTGAAACAGCGCAGTGGATTCTGCACAAAATCTCTAACTGGAAAACTGATATATCCTAACGTGACTCAAATGTTAGGATATATATATATATATGTTCGGTAGAGACTCTGACTCAAAACTCACAAAAAAAACTGACAATGACTCTTGTGTTTCACCACACTCCCCACCTGGTCTGCGTCACACCAAATATCCGTGTCACCAACACCAGGAATTTAACCGCAATTGCTCTACATCCACACTTACCGCTACCGCAGCCATCACTCCTTCTTCTATGGTATATTGTCGATCACACAATTGAATGTACATCCCGCCACCTACTATGCAGGATGGAAACAGGATTCCCCCTAAAAAACTGAACAAACTACCAAAAAATAAAACAAAAATGTTTCTGTTAAAAAAATACAACAGACCTGATCCCTACACAGTCTCAAGGGGAACCTGGGAGGGCGGGTATTCCAGTGCCAGTACCCCTTGCAAGTCAGATGTAAAATCCTTAAGTCCTAAACACTTTTCTGCCGCAGCCACAATAATGTCCAGTTTCTTAGACTTCTTTGAGACATACTATAATTCTGACAGGTTGTACGTCCTCCACCCACTGGAGGGCAACTACTATCGCCAACAGTTCAACTGAGTATACTGATAGTTCATCTGTTAGTCTTCTATATATCTGCAAATCAAATTCAGGAACATAAACACCTGCTCCTGTGCGCCAACTATCTAGGTCTTTGGATCCATCTGTAAAAAGCAGTAAAAATGCATAAAAGCCTTTACCAATGTAATTGTCAACCAGTTTCCCCATATCACTGACTTCTGACCAATCTTTTATTTTCTCTACCAATGTTAGATCAACAACAGAATCTTGTTCCTTGGACCTATGTGAAGCTAGCCATAATAAGCTAGCCTATGTGAAGCTAGCCATAAAATGGTGGAATTAGCAGTTGGCCTTCAAAATAAACATCCCTCAATGAAAATGATGCAAATTGGTACAAATAGTGTAATAATGACACAGGGTGCGTTCGTAAATTCACTCTGGCTATCTACTCCGATTTCAGAGCACTCTTGTCTGAGTGTGCCAGAGGACAGAATAACTGATGTATTTACAAACGCTCAACACCCGTTGAATATGGCCGGTGCCAGTAAATGTCGGACCAAAAAGCTGTTGCCAGCATCACAGATACAATCACCAACGCTCTAGATAATGTGAAAACAGCCTAACCAGCTATGCTAAGATGAGTAAAATGGTCAGAGGTGTTCTCTCATTTTTGTATGGAAGTAGCTAGCAAGCTAGCCAACATGAACCTGTTAGCTTGACTGCCATTGTGAGGTCAGAATGCTCAGATCAACCCTACTCCTCAGACACGCCGAGAGCGAAACGCTCTGAATTTACAAATGCCCAGATCACACTGAGCGCACTCTGGCACTCCACAGTGAATTTACGAACACACCCATACAGTGGCAAGAAAAGTATGTGAACCCTTTGGAAATAAATTTGATCTGATCTTCATCTAGGTCACAATAGACAAACAGTCTGCTTAAACTAATAACACACAAATAATTACACGTTTTCATGTTTTTATTGAACACACCGTGTAAACATTCACAGTGCAGGGTGGGAAAAGAATGTGAACCCTTGGATTTAATAATAATAACTGGTTGACCCTCCTTTGGCAGCAATAATCTCATCCAAACATTTTCTGTATTTGCGGATCAGACCTGCACAACGGTCAGGAGGAATTTTGGACTATTCCTCTTTACAAAACTGTTTCAGTTCAGCAATATTCTTGGGATGTCTAGTGTGAACTGCTTGCTTGAGGTCATGCCACAACACCTCAATCGGGTTGAGGTCAGGACTCTGACTGGGCCACTCCAGAAGGCATATTTTCTTCTGTTGAATCCATTCGGTTGTTGATTTACTTCTGTTTTGGGTCGTTGTCCTGTTGCGTCACTCAACTTCTGTTGAACTTCAATTGGCGGACAGATAGTCTAACATTCTCCTGCAAAATGTCTTGATAAACTTGGGAAATCATTTTCCCGTCGGTGATAGCAAGCTGTCCAGGCCCTGCGGGAGCAAAGCAGCCCCAAACAATGATGCTCCCTCCATCATACTTTACATTTGGGATGAGGTTTTGATGTTGGTGTGCTGTACCTTTTTTTCTCCACACATAGTGTTGGGTGTTCCTTCCAAACAACTCAACTGTAGTTTCATTTGTCCACAGAATATTTTGCCAGTAGCGCTGTGGAACAGCCAGGTGGACTTTTGCAAACTTCAGACGTGCAGCAATGTTTTTTTTGGACAGTAGTGGGTTCTTCCGTGATGTCCTCCCATGAACACGTATCGTAGACTCGTCAACAGAGATGTTAGCATGTTCCAGAGATTTCTGGAAGTGTTTAGATGACAGTTTAGGATTCTTCTTAACCTCATTGAGCATTCTGCGCTGTGCTCTTGCCGTCATCTTTGCAGGACGGCCACTAATAGGGAGAGTAGCAACAGTGCTGAACTTTCTCCATTTATAGACAATTTGTCTTACCGTGGACTGATGAACATCAAGGCCTTTAGAGATACTTTTGTAACCCTTTCCAGCTTTATGTAAGTCAACAATTCTTCATCTTAGGTCTTCTGAGATCTCTTTTGTTTGAGGCATGGTTCACATCAGGCAATACTTCTTGTGAACAGCAAACTCAATTTTGTGAGTTTTTATAGGGCAAGGCAGCTCTAACCAACATCTCTAATCTCGTCTCATTGATTGGACTCCAGGTTAGCTGACACCTGACTCCAATTAGCTTTTGGAGAAGTAATTAGCCTAGAGGTTCACATACTTTTTACAACCTACACTGTGAATGTTTAAATGATATATTCAATATAGACAAGAAAAATACAATAATTTGTGTGCTATTAGTTTAAGCACACTGTGTTTATCTATTGTTGTGACTTAGATGAAGATCAGATCAAAAGTAATGACCAATTTATGCAGAAATCCAGGTAATTCCAAAGGGTTCACATACTTTTTCTTGACACTGTATTTGGACTGGATAATGCTAAACAAGGTTGGAATGTTGTTATATAAACAAAAAAAAATACAATAATTAGTTAATTTGACAAAAAAAGTTCAAATCTGTTGAAATCGTACTGTGGATGTATTTGACTTCAGAATTACATTGCATATGTATTTCACTGCACAGCCTCATGGATTGCGGATCAATGAAAATGGGGTATATGTCTACTCAGTGACACTCACAGAACACAACTCTGAAGAGTTTGCACAAATATTTGCATTGTAGCTCTTATTGAAGGACTTGAAACCATTGTGATCCACAATCCATAGGTAAGGCTGTGCAGTGTAAGATGAATGTCCAATACACATAGTACGTTGACTGATAAGCTTAATGTGGCTCATTT
This sequence comes from Salvelinus fontinalis, assembly GCF_029448725.1. Taxonomy (NCBI): domain Eukaryota; kingdom Metazoa; phylum Chordata; class Actinopteri; order Salmoniformes; family Salmonidae; genus Salvelinus; species Salvelinus fontinalis. The sequence continues at coordinate 18,363,478 of NC_074691.1, forward strand.
CACAGTGGTTTCAGATTCCCGCAATAAGAGCTACAACGCTAATATTTGCGTAAACTTCACAGTTGTGTTCTGTAGTTGTCATTGATTAGACTGATAGATACCACATTTCATGGAGTATATTTAGGTGGTTTACATTATTAACTTTCCTACTAACCTTCTGAAAGTTGACGGTGCTAAAATCTTGTCAATCCATTCATTATTCTACTAACTATGACTGTGTGAGACATGTTTTCCATAATGTATTTCATGCATATACATTCGAACAAAAAACACCATCACAAATAGTGTTTAACCATTTATTGAGTACGGAGACAAATGGTAAAGGCGTCTCAGGCAGTATTTGAAGTATATAAATATAATGTAACATACCAATCAATGTATACTGTATCAAATGTAACGCCTCACCCAGCAGACTGTCGACCAATCGCATTCACGTTGTCATGCTGCGTCACGCGGTTGCTAAGCATTACAATCCCTTCTCAAAGTCAGGGTATGAGTCGAGAAACTTGCCTATTTTCCTCAAAAGTACATAATGTCACGATTCCACAGTATATAACATTACAGAGAACCAGTCAATTATCTCACATCTAGGAAAACATTTGTAAGATGCTCAATGTTGTTTGAAGATGCTTTTAGAATGTGTCACTCCTATGCGCTGTTGTTACTTAAGGTCAGCTAATGGTCAGTGCTTTTACAATGGTGATGATGAGTCATGTTCACCCCTGAGTGCATGTCTTGTGAGGTTTCAAAGTGCTTTCACAAGCACTCGAGTTGCTCCTGAGACTGTTCTCCTCCACCTCCACCTGCCTGGTGCACTGGCCATATGGTCTGAACAAGTAAATGCACTGGCCATATGCTCTGAGTAAGTGTTCTTCAACTGTGTGTGTGTGGGCGTGTGTGTGTGTGTGTGTGTGTGTGCCTTTTTGGAACTGAACAGACCAGTGTTAAGTATAATTATCTGCAAAAGAACAGGAAGAAATAACTGAAGTAGTACTTCCTCAAACTTCTTCATCCTATGAACATGAAACCGAATGTCACTCTCTGACCTTAGAGCCTTTTTATGTCTCTATTTGGTTTGGTCAGGGTGTGATTTGGGGTGGGTATTCTATGTTCTTTAGTTCTATTATTTGTTTTCTATGTTTTGGCCGGGTAGGGTTCTCAATCAGGGACAGCTGTCTATCATTGTGTCACATATAACATGGAGAATATGGGCTGTCCCACTGTTAGACCAACACGGGCAACGTGTCAGAATAGACTACGGGACAGAGCGATACCAACCAATGATATGTTCCCCTAACAAATCCTCGGTGGACAAATTAACAAGTCTCATCAAATTATTCCTCCAATTTACTGAGGCCTTCTCTTTATGACAGAGTTACTACAGAGTTATGTGTTTGCAAGACACTCTCTTCCCCCCCTCCCCCCCCCCCCCTCTCTCTCTCGCTCTCTCTTTCTCTCTCTCTGTGTTTGTGTGTGAGTGTGTCCGCCTACCGGATTTTCTGTTTACCCATTTGTCTTTGACTGTTCATTTCTCCCCAATCCTCACACCTCGCTGTGTGTGTGTATCTGTTCAAGTGTGTGTTTGTGCACCGACCTCAGTGTGTGTATATGTGTGTGTGTAACTGTTCATGCTTCGCTGTGGGATGCTTTGATTAGTGCCCCGCTGTGGCTCAGTTCCCAGCTGTCCCTGATTGAAACCAATCAGGCTTGTGATGGCCCAGTCGCTGTGACCCCTCACCCCGCCCACCCCCACCCTAATCACCTGCTGATTGGCCCTTGCCAAGCAACCCCTCCCGTCGGCACGGAAGGTTAATTTGGCCGTCGGATGGAGCGGCCGGGAGGGAGTAGGAACGTGCGCCTGGTGGTATTGCATGAATATAGCCACCTGTCAATCAGACAGAGCAGGGAAGGGGGCTGGGAAGAGGGCTGGTAGGAGGGCTGGTAGGCTGGTTGGCTGGGAGGAATGCTGGTAGGCTAGTTGTCAGGCTGGCTGCCTGGGAGGCTGGCTGGTTGGTTGGGAGGAACAGTGGTTGGAGAGCTGGGAGGCTGGCTGGTTGTGAGGAACAGTGGTAGGAGGGCTGGGAGGCTGGCTGGCTGCGAGGAACGGTGGTAGAAGGGCTGGGAGGCTGGCTGGGAGGAACGGTGGTAGAAGGGCTGGGAGGCTGGCTGGGAGGCTGGCTGGGAGGAACGGTGGTAGGAGGGCTGGGAGGCTGGCTGGTTGTGAGGAACGGTGGTAGGAGGGCTGGGAGGTTGGCTGACTGGGAGGAATGGTGGTAGGAGGGCTGAGAGGCTTGCTGGTTGGTAGGAGAGCTGGCTGGGAGGAACGATGGTAGGCTGGTTGGGAGGAATGGTGGTAGGAGGGCTGAGAGGTTGGCTGACTGGGAGGAATAGTGGTAGGAGGGCTGAGAGGCTTGCTGGTTGGTAGGAGAGCTGGGTGTGAGGAACGGTGGGAGGCTGGCTGGTTGGTAGGAGGGCTGGGAGGCTGGCTGGAAGGAATGGTGGGAGGAATGGTGGTAGGAGGGTTGGAAAGGCTGGCTGGGAGAAACGGTGGTAGAAGGGCTGGGAGGCTGGCTGGGAGGAACGTGGTAGGAGGGCTGAGAGGCTGGCTGGCTGGCTGGGAGGAACGATGGTAGGAGGGCTGGAAGGCTGCGTGGCTGGGAGGAATGGTGTTGGAAGAGCTGGGAGGCTGCCTGGGAGGAACGGTGGGAGGAATGGTGGTAGGAGGGCTGGGAGGCTGGCTGGGAGGAACGGTGGGAGGAATGGTGGTAGGAGGGCTGGGAGGCTGGCTGGGAGGAACGGTGGGAGGAACGGTGGTTGGAGGGCTGGGAGGCTGGCTGGGAGGAACGGTGGGAGGAATGGTGGTAGGAGGGCTGGGAGGCTGGCTGGGAGGAACGGTGGGAGGAACGGTGGTTGGAGGGCTGGGAGGCTGGCTGGGAGGAATGGTGGGAGGAATGGTGGTAGGGGGGCTGGGAGGCTGGCTGGGAGGAACGGTGGTAGGGGTGCTGGGAGGCTGCCTGGGAGGAACGGTGGGAGGAATGGTGGTAGGAGGGCTGGGAGGCTGGCTGGGAGGAATGGTGGGAGGAATGGTGGTAGGGGGGCTGGGAGGCTGGCTGGTTGGGAGGAACGGTGGTAGGAGGGCTGGGAAGCTGGCTGGGAGGAACGGTGGTAGGGGGGCTGGGAGGCTGGCTGGTTGGGAGGAACGGTTTGAGGAATGGTGGTAGGAGGGCTGGGAGGCTGGGAGGCTGGCTGGTTGGGAGGAACGGTGGTAGGAGGGCTGGGAGGCTGGCTGGGAGGAACGGTAGGAGGAATGGTGGTAGGAGGGCTGGGAGACTGGCTGGCTGGAAGGAACGGTGGTAGGAGGGCTGGGAGGCTGGCTGGTTGGTAGGAGAGCTGGGTGTGAGGAATGGTGGGAGGCTGGCCGATTGGTAGGAGGGCTGAGAGGCTGGCTGGCTGGGAGGAATGGTGATAGGAGGGCTGGGAGGAACAGTGGGAGGCTGGCTGGTAGAGGGAACGGTGTTGCTAGCATGTTAATGTTGCTTGTTTGTTTTCTGACTGTTTTGAATTATTCATATGTGTTTCAGTTCTTTATGCTTAAAAAATGTGGTACATTTTCAAATAAAAGGCACAAGCAGATATTATAAAATGTGCAATTGTTCATTACTAAGTAAACAGACCTTCCCAAGTATTTAGCTTGTTATTCTATTCATAAGGCAACAATATAATAGGGTCATGACAGTCATATTCATAAGTGTGTCTGTCTGGTCTATTTCAGAAATATCATTTGTTGAATGGGGACTCTATCTCCCACTTTATGATCATTCTTACGCTATCAGTCATCTTGTTACACTGCAGTAGTGTAGTTTGACCATAGGGGGGCAGTGTTGCACTGACAGGCATACAGTGCGTTCAGAAAATATTCCCAGCCCTTGACTTTTTCCACATCTTGTTGTGTTACAGCCTGAATGTAAAATGTATTATGTTGAGATTTTGTGTCATTGATCTACACACAATACTCCATACTTTGAAAGTGGAATTATGTTTTTAGATGTTTTTATTTATTGATGAATTATGAAAGCTGAGTAAATAAGCATTCAACCCCTTTGTTATGGCAAGCCTAAATAAGTTCAGGAGTAAAAATGTGCTTAACAAGTCACATAATAAGTTGTATTGACTCACTCTGTGTGCAATAGTAATGTTTAACATGGTTTTTTGAATAACTACCTCCTCTCTGTACTCCACACATACAATTATCTGTAAGGTCCCTCAGTCGAGCAGTGAATTTCAAACACAGATTCAACCACAAAGGCAAGGGAGGTTTTCCAATGACTCACAAAGAAGGGCACTTATTGGTAGATACATTTTTTTTATTTAAAAGCAGACATTGAATATCCCTTTGAGCATGGTGAAGTTATTAATTACACTTCGGATGATGTATCAATACACCCAGTCACTACAAAGATATAGGCATCCTTCCTAACTCAGTTGCCAGAGAGGAAGGAACCCTCTCAGGGATTTCACCATGAGGCCAATGGTGACTTTAAAGAGTTACAGAGTTTAATCGCTGTGATAGGAGAAAACTGAAGATTGTTGGATCAACAACATTGTAGTTACTCAACAATACTAACCTAAATGACAGAGTGAAAAGACAGAAGCCTGGACAGAAAATATTTCGAAGCATGCATGCTGTTTGCAATACGGCACTAAAGTAAAACTGCAAAAGAATGTGGCAAAGAAATGAACTCTATGTCCTAAATACAAATCGTTATGTTTGGGGCATATCCAACACAACACATCACTGAGTGCCACTCTACGTATTTTCAAGCATGGTGGTAGCTGCATCATGTTATGGGTATGCTTTTCATCGGCATGGACTAGGGAGGAGTTTTGTGGGATAAAAAGAAAATGCATAGAGCAAAGCACAGGCAAAATCCTAGAGGAAAGCCTAGTTCAGTCTTCTTGCAAACAGACACTAGGAGACAAATTCACCTTTCAGCAGGACAATAACCTAAAACACAAGGCCAAATTTACACTTACGAAGAGTTGCTTATCAAGACGACATTTAATGTTCCTGAGTGGCCTAGTTACAGTTTTGACTTAAATCCGCTTTAAAATCTATAGCAAGACTTGAAAATGGCTGTTTAGCAATGATCAACAACCAACTTCACAGAGCTGCGGCAGGTAGCCTAGCGATTAAGAGCATTAGGCCAGTAACTGAAAGGTTGCTGGATAGAATCCCTGAGCTGACTAGGAGACAAATCTGTCGATGTGTCCTTGAGCAAGGCACTTAATCCTAATTGCTCATGTAAGTCACTCATGATAAGAGCACTTCTAAATTAATAAAATGTTAAAAGATTAATGTGCAAATATTGTACAATCCAGGTTTGCAACCCTCTTAAAGACTGCCAAAGGTGATTCTAACATGTATTGACCAAGGGGGTAGGATAGTTATATAGTCCAGATAAATTGTTAAAAAATATATATATATTTTTTACAAATGTTTTAATTTTTCTTCCACTTTGATATTACAGAGTAGTTTGTGTAGATCGTTGACAAAAAAAGACAATTAAATCAATTTTATTCCCACCTTGTAACACAACAAAATGTGTGAAGAGTCAAGGGGTGTGAATACTTTCTGAAGGCACTGTATGCTCCACACATGGCTCCACACCATCCTCAGACAGGAACAGGAAGAGACAGAACGCTCTACAGGTCAACACCTTCAGTTCAAGCTCACAAGTAAGGCTAAATACATTTTCTGGTGATGTGGTTCAGTTTGTGTGCTGCTGTATTGTGTTGAAAACAGGACTTTTTAGAAGTCCACTGACCTCTTTGCTGAGAGAGAATTCAAACTATCCTCCCTACCCCACGGCTTTCAGCCTGTTCCTCTCCTACAGCTTGATAGAACACATCACCCCCCCCCCCCCGTCCCCAGTCCCCCGTCCCCAGTCCCCCGTCCCCAGTCCCCAGTCTCAATATTCTCTCACTCAGTCAGTTAGTTTGTGTTCTGTCTTTGTGTGAGTGTGTGAGTTTGTAAATGTGTGTGTGTGTTTGTGTGCAGTTTGTGGCTGTTCCTCTCCCTCTCCTTATCTGGTGAGTAGAATAACGCTGCCAGATTACCATATCATTACCATATCATTACCATATCATTTCCATGTCATTACCGTACCACTGCCTGCGATGGTGTGTGTGGACTCAGTATCAGATCATCAACTATCTTTCTCTCTCCCCCACCTCTTTCTCCGTTTCTCTTTCTCCGTTTCTCTCTCTCTCTCGCTCTGTCTTTCTCTCTCTTGCTCTCTCTGACACAATCTCTGTCACAGATTGTCAAATCAAATCAAATTGTATTTGTCACATGCTTCGTAAACAACAGGTGTAGACTAACAGTGAAATGCAATTAATGTCTCTCCCCATTTCATGTAAACATAGTATTGTGACATTAATAATGCCAGTATGCTAATTGAAATAACAACAATTAACACTTTCCCATTAGCACAATGTCCATTTCATGATGGCCACTTATTTTTGATGGATGGATGGACCTTAGGAATCCATGCTCTGTGTTGTACTTTCGACCTTTTAAAGCAGGTGTACTTGCTGGTTTATTGAAATGACAGCTTTGGAGAGAGGCACAATCGCTCAGCCATTTTGGGTCCGTTACAGACTAACCACTATAGATACAGTTATAACACCAAAAAAAATGGAAACGCACAAATTGCATCTATTTTGAATTAGTTTCAATGGCAATATCCACATTTTTTCCTCTAATAGGAGGTGTGGCCGGGACTTTCAGTAAAGTACCCAGGTAAGCCAATGAACCATTTTGGCTCCATTAGACTAAGCCCTGTACACTATTTTCACACCATTCTGCCCGGTGGGGGGGGGGGGGGGGGGGCTATACATCACGATGGGTATGGATTTCAAAGTGCAAGGATTGTTCAATGCACATCCACATTCAACCGAGAACACTCTGCCTGGGACATCATTCATAACTTCCTCACCGACGTCACTGTGGTGGTTTATACTTCATAACTTACAATTGCACTTTCATATTAGTACATAATTTTGCTTTATTTGAACTAGTGATACCTAGCTACCAAGTGGCTGGACCAGTTTTCCCAAAACTTACCAATATGTACCGTCAAGTTTGAGTTGCTAGCCGATCTTCTAAACCTACCAGAATGAAATATACAGTATGAAACTGATCATGACTAGATTTAATCTAATTTCACTGCGATTGCTTAGTCAACATGCAATATTACTTGTATACTTTCAATCACTGAGATGAATGATTTGCGTTTAAATGAACAAGATCAGATTAGCTGACCCTAGCCTATCTTTTCCCCCTCCCTTTTCAGTGACTGTGATGTGTTAATCAATACTTTCGGTCAGTATGATCAATGATCATCATGCCTAAATACATTGATATGCAGGATATGGTGTGAGTTTAACAGTAGACCTAGCTACATACGTTATTTGTGTGAGCATCTCTCTCTCTCACACACGCACAATGTGATATATATGCAGTACCAGTCAAAAGTTGTGACACACCTACTCATTCAAGAGTTTTTCTTTATTTTTACTATTTTCTACATTGTAGAATAATAGTGAAGACATCAAAACTATGAAATAACACAAACGGAATCATGTAGTAACCAGAAAAAGTGTTAAACAAATCAAAATATATTTTATATTTGAGATTCTTCAAAGTTCCCACACTTTACCTTGATGACAGTTTTGCACACGCTTGGCATTCTCTCAACCAGCTTCACCTGGAATGCTTTCCCAACAGTCTTGAAGGAGTTCCCACATATGCTGAGCACTTGTTGGCTGTTTTTCCTTCACTTTTCGGTCCAACTCATCCCAAACCATCTCATTTGAGTTGAGGTCGGGTGATTGTGAAGTGAACTGCCTCCCGGGTGGCGCAGTGGTCTAGGGCACTGCATCGCAGTGCTAGCTGCGCCACCAGAGTCTCTGGGTTCGCACCCAGGCTGGGCTGGGTTCGCACCCAGGCTCTGTCGCAGCCGGCCGCAACCGGGAGGTCCGTGGGGCGACGCACAATTGGCATAGCGTCGTCCGGGTTAGGGAGGGTTTGGCCGGTAGGGATATCCTTGTCTCAGTATGTAAAATGTAATAAAAATGTATGCACTCTAATGTAAGTCGCTCTGGATAAGAGCGTCTGCTAAATGACTAAAATGTAAATGTAATGTAAAATGTGAAGGCCAGGTCATCTAATGCAGCACTCCATCACTCTCCTTCTTGGTCAAATAGCCATTACACCGCCTGGAGGTGTGTTGGGTCATTGTCCTGTTGAAAAACAAATGATAGTCCCACTAAGCACAAACCAGATGGATGGCGTATCGCTGCAGAATACTGTGGTAACCATGCTGGTTAAGTGTGCCTTGAATTCTAAATAAAATCACAGACAGTGTCACCAGCAAAGCACCCCCACACCATCACACCTCCTCCTCCATGCTTCACGGTGGGAACCACACATGTGGAGATCCGTTCACCTACTCTGCATCTCACAAAGACACAGCGGTTGGAAACAAAAATCTCATATTTGGACTCATCAGACAAAAGGACAGATTTCCACCAGTCTAATGTCCATTGCTCGTGTTTCTTGGCCCAAGCAAGTCTCTTCTTCTAATTGGTGTCCGTTAGTAGTGGTTTGTTTGCAGCAATTCGATCATGAATGCTAGAGTTGATGGTGAGATGTGTCTGTTACTTGTGAAGCATTTTGTGAAGCATTTCTTTGGGTTGCAATTTCTGAGGCTGATAACTCTAATGAACTTATCCTCTGCGCAAGAGGTAACTCTGGGTCTTCCATTCCTGTGGCGTTCTTCATGAGAGCCAGTTTCCTCATAGTGCTTGATGGTTTCGCGACAGAACTTGAAGAAACATTCAAAGTTCGTGAAATTTTCAGCATCAACTGTCTTAAAGTAGTGATGGACTGTCATTTCTCTTTGCTTATTTGAGCTGTTCTTGCCATAATATGGTCTTTTACCAAATAAGGCTATCTTCTGTTTACCACCTATACCTTGTCACAACACAACTGATTGGCTCAAACGCATTAAGATGGAAAAAAAAATCCACAAATTCCCTTCTAAGAAGGCACACCTGTTAATTGAAATGCATTCCAGGTGACAACCTCATGAAGCTGGTTGAGAGAATGCCAAGAGTGTGCAAAGCTGTCATCAAGGCAAAGGGTGGCTACTTTGAAGAATCTCAAATATAAAATATATTTTGATTTGTTTAACACTTTTTTGGTTACTACATTATTCCATATGTGTTATTTCATAGATTTGATGTCTTCACTATTATTCTACAATGTAGAAAATAGTAAAAAATAAAGGAAAACCCTTAAATTCATAGGTGTGTCCAGACGTATGACTGGTACTGTATATAGTTTTATGAATTTGGTATCAGCATTACTGTCTTCGTTAAAAACTGTTAATCTGATCGATTTTGAATGTCCTTGATCTTATTTGTTTGTTTGAGGGAGGGCCCTAAGATGACGCCAACTTTACCATATTATTCTGGAGGCATACTTACACACTCAGTCTCATGATGATACAGTATCTCTTCACTTCAAACAATGCAAAATTTGAATAGAAATTTGTTTAGCTTCTTTCTATTCTGTGTCTGCATGAAATAGCAAACATAACATGAACATGAGATGCCTTCCTCTCTGTTACTCCCTGATGAAACAATAACATCTATCATGTAGTTAGGCGGTGTGTTGAAAATAGATTCCACGATCCGGACTCGAGCGAGTGCTCGGCTCGTTCTCAATGCTGTGTGCACCTGTATGCGCGCTGAAATCTAAGCCCACCGTGATCTATAGCACAGCCCTCCAGGCGAAATTGCGTGAAAAGAGTGTGTCCCTGTACCTTACAGTCAGCCATGTTGGCTCCATTAAAGATTAGCCCTGTATCGCACAGTCAGCCATGTTGGCTCCATTATAGACTAGACCCTGTACCTCACAGTCAGCCATGTTGGCTCCATTATAGACTAGACCCTGTACCTCACAGTCAGCCATGTTGGCTCCATTATAGAATAACCACATAGCTCACAGTCAGCCATGTTGGCTCCATTACAGACTAACCCCTGTACCTCACAGTCAGCCATTTTTGGTCCATTACAGAAAGCAGAGCCATTTAGAGAGGGGGCCATGTTCGGGGTCACGCCCTTGTTTATGAGGAGCTGAATCTGATGGTTTTAAAATGGCGTCCGGATGGTGACAGACCCTAACTGCAGCAGAGGGGCTTCTATGTACCGCCCACTCCTGCTGTCCAACTACACTCCTCTATCTGCACTCTCTCTATCTGCTATCACTTCTCTATCCCTCTTTTTCTGTCTGTGCTCTGTCCTCCACTACTGCTCTCTAGTCACTCTCTCCCTGGATCTGTTTCTATACTGTCTCTGTGTTCTCCACCTTATCTCTATATTTTCTTTTAGTGTAGATCTCTCTCTCCTCATTTATTCACTCACTACTATTCTCCCCTTCTTCTCTCTCTCTCTCTCTCTCCCGCTATCACTCTTTCTCAAACACACGCACACACGGACACACACATGCATGCAAGCACACACACACACACACACACACACACACACACACACACACACACACACACACACACACACACACACACACACACACACACACACACACACACACACACACACACACACACACACACACACACACACACACACACACACACACACACACACACACACACACACACAGTTCTCTTGCCGACCCAGGTGATGCATGGCAGTAGAGTGTGTACATTGTCTGTGTGATGGATAGGACTACCAGTGGATAAATGACTGTGTGTTGCCTCCACCCCCCAAGCCCAAGCTTAAATAAAAACACTCCTCTATATTGAGATGGAGAGAGGGAGGGACATAGAGAAGACGAGAGAGGGATATAGGTTGAGAAGAAGAGAGAGAGGGGAAGAGTGAGAAAGAGCGATAAGGAGATGTTTTGCCACCTGGGATGAAGGAGTTTGTATGTTGTTCAGTGTTGATCTTGTCTCAGGTGTTCAGTGTTGATCTTGTCTCAGGTGTTCAGTATTGATCTTGTCTCAGGTGTTCAGTATTGATCTTGTCTCAGGTGTTCAGTATTGATCTTGTCTCAGGTGTTCAGTATTGATCTTGTCTCAGGTGTTCAGTGTTGATCTTGTCTCAGGTGTTCAGTGTTGATCTTGTCTCAGGTGTTCAGTGTTGATCTTGTCTCAGGTGTTCAGTGTTGATCTTGTTTCAGGTGTTCAGTATTGATCTTGTCTCAGGTGTTCAGTGTTGATCTTGTCTCAGGTATTCAGTATTGATCTTGTCTCAGGTGTTCAGTATTGATCTTGTTTCAGGTGTTCAGTGTTGATCTTGTTTCAGGTGTTCAGTGTTGATCTTGTCTCAGGTGTTCAGTGTTGATCTTGTCTCAGGTGTTCAGTGTTGATCTTGTCTCAGGTGTTCAGTGTTGATCTTGTCTCAGTTGTTCATCCGACTCATTATGATCATCATTCCCAAGACTCTCTATCCTAGAGAGAGAGGGAAGCAGGGAGGAAGGTAGAGAGGGAGTGAGGGAAGGAAGGAGGTGGAGAGGGGAGGAAGAGTAAGGTTGCAGGCAGTAGATACAGATATTGTGATTGTGTTTATGTCAGTGTGAAATATGATTAGTGTTCTCTCTCATTAGCGAGCTGATCAGCCTCGTGCCTTCCCCCTCACACACACGTTCGCTCATGCACACACACACACTTCACACATTCACATATGCTTGAGCTTTTATTTTTGTGAGTGTGCAATAAGTGCATGTGTGTGTAAGTGTGTGTATGTGTGTGTGTCCTCATCTTAGCAGCAAGTGGGTGATTCCACAGGCTGTTGGCATTGAGCCAGTGGAGCTCAGAAGGGAAAAGGAAAGAGAGAGAGAGAGAGAGAGGGGGGGGCAGGGGCTGTTTAATTTGTAGCCGATTTTGCAGCTCTCTGCTTCACTGTAATAAAAAATGAAGAGAGGGATGATTGGAGGATGAGAAGGAAAGAGGGAAAGAGGGAAGCGAGAGAGAGAACGACATGCAGTTATTATCCCTTTTAGTCTGTGCCAGGGGCAGGTGGGTATGGGTCTGGGAGAGAACCCCAGTAAACCTTGCCTTTGCCCAGTGAACTTAACATAACAACTGATGAAGATGACTGTGCTGAAATGAGCAAATAGTTGCTTTTTTTCATTGGTGAGGATGATGACGAAGAAGAAGAACTGAGGTTAGCGCAGTACATTTGGGCCATTGCATTGAGGAAGATGATGATCATCATCTTGGGGTTAGAATGATCAGGATGATGATGATGATGGCTCTGTATCTGGAGGCAGTGTACTGTAGCAGTGATGCGTCATTGATATTCACAGCAGAAGGTGCTGATGAGGAGCCCTACGCAGTAACCCTGGGCTAACGCTATACTGCTGAGCTGACTCTTTCTCTCAGTTGGCTTTAAAGTCTTCTCTCTCTTCTTTCTCTGACTTCCTCCCCCCTCTCATCTCATCTCCTCTTCAACTCAGTTTCCATCATTTATCTTATCTGTTTTTCTCCTTTCGCTTTCTGGATCGCTCCCCTTTACTCTCTCTTCTCTGGCATATTTTTTTCTCCCCCTCGCTCTCCCTGTTTCTGTCTCTTTGTGTTACACCCTGCTGATGCATGCAAGTAACTCACCCGACCCACCACATCAATCTGAACTGCCCACCTAGGTGATGCACAGTAACCATTTTGTGCCAGAACACTCACCACACACAGGCAGTGGCGAGCCAAGGAGTGGTTACAGTGCCAACAAGAAGCTGGGGATAATTAGGTGGCGTACTGTGAATTGGGAGTTCAGCCAGGACTGGGGTTAACACAGCCAGGACTGGGGTTCAGCACTGGGGTTAACACAGCCAGGACACTGGGGTTAACACAGCCAGGACATTGGGGTTAACACAGCCAGGACATTGGGGTTAACACAGCCAGGACATTGGGGTTAACACAGCCAGGACACTGGGGTAAACACAGCCAGGACACTGGGGTAAACACAGCCAGGACACTGGGGTTAACACAGCCAGGACACTGGGGTTAACACAGCCAGGACACTGGGTTAACATAGCCAGGACACTGGGGTTAACACAGCCAGGACACTGGGGTTAACACAGCCAGGACACTGGGGTTAACACAGCCAGGACACTGGGGTAAACACAGCCAGGACACTGGGGTAAACACAGCCAGGACACTGGGGTTAACACAGCCAGGACACTGGGGTTAACATAGCCAGGACACTGGGGTTAACACAGCCAGGACACTGGGCTTAACACAGCCATGAGTGCCATGGATGTTCAGTTCCCCTGCATTAACCGACTGAGGTCCTTGGTGTAACGTTTCAACCACAGGACGGCACTCCATGCAGGTAAGTTTCCCCATCAGATCTTAGACCAAAGGGAAGAGTACCTACCCCCGACTGGCCCTCCAAAACCACTTTCAGCAGCACTGCTATCCAAGTACAGACCAGGCCCAACCTTACGTCGCTATAAACAAAATATCAGCAGAGGGATAGCTGCTTCTTCGCTCTTGTGACCTCTCCTGTCTTTTCTTATCATTGTGTGTGTGTGTGTGTGTGTGTGTGTGTGTGTGTGTGTGTGTGTGTGTGTGTGTGTGTGTGTGTGTGTGTGTGTGTGTGTGTGTGTGTGTGTGTGTGTGTGTGTGTGTGTGTGTGTGTGTGTGTGTGTGTGTGTGTGTGTGTGAGCAACTAGCTCTTACATTGTTGCAAACATACATTTTTTTAAGGTTAAGTTTAGTCATTAACTCTGAATTTTAAGGTTTGGGTTAAGTTTAGGCATTCGTTCCAAAATCTTTAGGGTAGGCATTAACTCCAAATGGTTAAGGTTAGGGTTAAGTTTTGGGATAGGCTTAAAACCAAAATCTCTAAAACAACGTTCTACACCCATCCACAACCCCCGTCCACAACGCCCTAGCAAAACTGAAACCTTCTTGAAGGTCAGAGCGCTCACTGTTGCCCCTAGTGGCCGCTTTCCACGTCATCCCCTGACGACCTCAGACATGGATGAACGTCGAATACTGACTTACATTACGGGTGACCTGGCTGGTATGACTGTGGGTGTGAGTGTGTGTTTGTGTGGTGTGTGTGTGTGTTTGCTGAGTAGCTGCAGTCCAGAGATATGGACTCTACAGACAAAGAGCTGGACAGATATGAAGAATGACATTTCTCTGTGCTCTCTCTCTCTCTTTCTCTCTCTCTCTCTCTCTCACACACATACACACATATACACACACACACCTCAGATTCCCAGGGCTTCTCAACTGCGATAGCTGTCCAGCACGACCCTGTCATTCATCCCACTACTGATACTATCCTGTTTTCCCTCCTCCCCTCCCCCTCTCTCTCTCTCCTTCTGAGAAGAGATATGTGAGTGTGTTTGTGAGAGAGAGAAAACATGACATAGAGAGCTTTGAGGAGATGTAGCAATGCAGCCAGAGAGAGAGGGGGAGAGGGAAGAGAGAGACACAGAGACAGAAGTAAAGCAAGTGAGTGAGAGAGGGGGAGAGGGAGATAAGGAGACAGCCAGAGAGAGCGAGGGCTAGCACGCTTCCGAAAGACACTGATACCCTCTCCTGCTTCCTCTCTCCCTCTCTTTGCGCTCATCCTCCCCTCCTCCTCCTCTCCTCCTCCTCCCTCTCTCCTCTTCTCCTTTGTGCTGTGTCTCTGTGGTGCTGGGTTTTGAGTGGCAGGCCGTCACAGATCAGCTCCCAGCTAAAGCAGGGCTGCCAGCCCTGGGCTGACGGATCAGGACCAAGCCTAAGTGGGTTTATCAGCCCGGCGTAGAGCCCCCGCACACACCCCAACACAAAGAGAGGGGTTAATACACACACAGAGGAGCAGACACACACACACACACACACACACACACACACACACACACACACACACACACACACACACACACACACACACACACACACACACACACACACACACACACACACACACACACACACACAGGTTCAAACACATACTACACACATACACAAACACACACACACACACAAAGAGAAGGGGGTATTAGACAACCAAAGCAAACCTGCGAGCGTGAAAGCGCCTTACTGCTTGCCTGCTAGCAAGAGATGTGACTGGATTCTTAAACAGCCAGCAAGATGGAGTGAGGGGCTGCTGGATACACGCATGCACACACACACACACACACACACACACACACACACACACACACACACACACACACACACACACACACACACAAACACACACACACACACACACACTCACACACTCACACACACACACACACACACAGGCTGAGAAACGCAGTCGTACATGCACACACAAGGCTCAGGTGCATATGCTCGCACTAGAGGTTGCATGTTCCTCTATACGTAGGTATACGTGTGTTTGTGCATATTTCCCTGTGAGTTGGAAGGTATAGTGGCTTGTTTACCAGTAAGTGACCAGACACATTCAGTGTACTAACCGCACTGTCTTTCTGATTCACAATGGTTTTCATCCTCCAGGCTGAAAACATAAACAATTACACCACTTCACCCTGCAACGGATGTTTTGGGGTTATAATTCGGTAAGAAAGTAGTACTAAACTATGAGTGGTAATTCTACACTTTATTATTCTGCAAAAACAATGAATGAATCAGAATTAGGATGAATGGTGTTTCATAGAGTAGCTTCAGATCTCTGTGATGTGGATGCTGTTTTTCCCAGTAAATGTGTGTGTGTGTATATGATCTCTGTGTGTACGCTGACTGCCTCGCTCTGTGTGTGTAGTGGGGGATATTTCTTTGTGTAGCTGTGGAACAGGCAGTGCTAATTATGTCATTAACACAGTAATTAGCAGCGTGTGTAATTGGTGGTTTACACACAAGGCACGCTTCAGGTTGGAAAACACACACGTCATGTCTAACACGCTCACTACGGGAGTGAATGTTATTTTTAATGAGGGTTACATAGAGAAAATATGAAATGAAAATGGATGGCCCTCCCTTCAGCAAAATATATTTGACCTAAACCCTCCCTGAACACTTAAAAAAATGTAAAAGTGGCCCTCCCCTATACCTAAAATAAAACATAAAATGGCTAACAGAGTTCATGTCTACCATTTACCCTGACTTCTTAGACAGGCCAGAGCCTTAGTTATGCAGTTTTAGAATCTGTTGACAGCGCACAGGGCTGCGGGCCAGAAGGTTGGGGGTTCGCAGACCACCGTGGACAAGAGTAGGGATGGAAAGATTGCCTTTAAAGTAAAAACATTGCATTAATCTATCATTGTACTTACAGGTCTGAGAAAAATTACCTTTTATAAACATATTAGCATAACATTTTTAATACCACGTAAATTACCAAAACTACAGGCTAAGAATGCAGAGAGAGATAGCCAATGTGTTCATCTTATGATGTTTCTCCAATGCCTAATCACTGTGTCTTGTTTGCAAATCATTAAATCTGAGACATCATTAGGAATCTGAGCATGGTACTTTCAAAAGTTAGGCCTACCTTTCCATCCCAGACAGAGTAGCCCAACCTTTCCATCCCAGATAGAGTAGCCCTACCTTTCCATCCCAGACAGAGTAGGCCTACCTTTCCATCCCAGACAGAGTAGGCCTACCTTTCCATCCCAGACAGAGTAGCCCAACCTTTCCATCCCAGACAGAGTAGCCCAACCTTTCCATCCCAGACAGAGTAGCCCAACCTTTCCATCCCAGACAGAGTAGCCCAACCTTTCCATCCCAGATAGAGTAGCCCTACCTTTCCATCCCAGACAGAGTAGGCCTACCTTTCCATCCCAGACAGAGTAGAACCTACCTTTCCATCACAGACAGAGTAGGCCTACCTTTCCATCACAGACAGAGTAGGCCTACCTTTCCATCCCAGACAGAGTAGCCCTACCTTTCCATCCCAGACAGAGTAGGCCTACCTTTCCATCACAGACAGAGTAGGCCTACCTTTCCATCCCAGACAGAGTAGGCCTACCTTTCCATCACAGACAGAGTAGCCTTACCGACTCAAAAAAATTTAAGCTTTAAATACTGGCTACTCTTCTTCTGTGGCTTAACCCAACGAGAGAAGGTCACAAGTGTTTCCCTAAAAGCTGTTTGGGTTTAAACACCTACTATTGTACAAAAAGTGAATAGCTTAATCAATTGATACATACAGAATTAGATTAATTCCCAAGCAAAGTCACTTTTTTGTCTCCTCAGCTATAGACGGTTGTAGCTCAGCCTCTGAATGTCAAATAAACGAAACAATGATATCCCCATATGTAGAGTCACGTCTTACTTATTGTACAGCTTGTTTCTAGCATAAGCATCATGGACCAAAGGGCTGTTATAGATCATTTTATGAAACCGGATCAGTTCGATTTTTTTCAAAATCTTAAACCAACAAGTGGCAGGCCTGTGCTTTTTGCTATTTTCTTCAATAGAAGGAAGTCCTGAATGCGACAATTATAGTAGTAGCCTGCTATCAAAGTTGACCTCCAGTCCTCTTTCTCAAACTGAACAGAACATAGGCTGTAGACTAGTCCTCCTTCTCAAACTGACCAGGACATAGGCTGTAGACTAGTCCTCCTTCTCAAACTGAACAGAACATAGGCTGTAGGCTAGTCCTCCTTCTCAAACTGAACAGAACATAGGCTGTAGACTAGTCCTCCTTCTCAAACTGAACAGAACATAGGCTGTAGGCTAGTCCTCCTTCTCAAACTGAACAGAACATAGGCTGTAGACTAGTCCTCCTTCTCAAACTGAACAGAACATAGGCTGTAGGCTAGTCCTCCTTCTCAAACTGAACAGAACATAGGCTGTAGGCTAGTCCTCCTTCTCAAACTGAACAGAACATAGGCTGTAGACTAGTCCTCCTTCTCAAACTGAACAGAACATAGGCTGTAGGCTAGTCCTCCTTCTCAAACTGACCAGAACATAGGCTGTAGGCTAGTCCTCCTTCTCAAACTGAACAGAACATAGGCTGTAGGCTAGTCCTCTTTCTCAAACTGAACAGAACATAGGCTGTAGACTAGTCCTCCTTCTCAAACTGAACAGAACATAGGATGTAGGCTAGTCCTCCTTCTCAAACTGAACAGAACATAGGCTGTAGGCTAGTCCTCCTTCTCAAACTGAACAGAACATAGGCTGTAGGCTAGTCCTCCTTCTCAAACTGAACAGAACATAGGCTGTAGGCTAGTCCTCCTTCTCAAACTGAACAGAACATAGGCTGTAGGCTAGTCCTCCTTCTCAAACTGAACAGAACATAGGCTGTAGGCTAGTCCTCCTTCTCAAACTGAACAGAACATAGGCTGTAGACTAGTCCTCTTTCTCAAACTGAACAGAACATAGGCTGTAGACTAGTCCTCCTTCTCAAACTGAACAGAACATAGGCTGTAGACTAGTCCTCCTTCTCAAACTGAACAGAACATAGGCTATAGGCTAGTCCTCCTTCTCAAACTGAACAGAACATAGGCTGTAGGCTAGTCCTCCTTCTCAAACTGAACAGAACATAGGCTGTAGGCTAGTCCTCCTTCTCAAACTGAACAGAACATAGGCTGTAGGCTAGTCCTCCTTCTCAAACTGAACAGAACATAGGCTGTAGGCTAGTCCTCCTTCTCAAACTGAACAGAACATAGGCTGTAGGCTAGTCCTCCTTCTCAAACTGAACAGAACATAGGCTGTAGGCTAGTCCTCCTTCTCAAACTGAACAGAACATAGGCTGTAGGCTAGTCCTCCTTCTCAAACTGAACAGAACATAGGCTGTAGGCTAGTCCTCTTTCTCAAACTGAACAGAACATAGGCTGTAGACTAGTCCTCCTTCTCAAACTGAACAGAACATAGGCTGTAGACTAGTCCTCCTTCTCAAACTGAACAGAACATAGGCTGTAGACTAGTCCTCCTTCTCAAACTGAACAGAACATAGGCTGTAGGCTAGTCCTCCTTCTCAAACTGAACAGAACATAGGCTGTAGACTAGTCCTCCTTCTCAAACTGAACAGAACATAGGCTGTAGACTAGTCCTCTTTCTCAAACTGAACAGAACATAGGCTGTAGGCTAGTCCTCCTTCTCAAACTGAACAGAACATAGGCTGTAGACTAGTCCTCCTTCTCAAACTGAACAGAACATAGGCTGTAGACTAGTCCTCCTTCTCAAACTGAACAGAACATAGGCTGTAGGCTAGTCCTCCTTCTCAAACTGAACAGAACATAGGCTGTAGACTAGTCCTCCTTCTCAAACTGAACAGAACATAGGCTGTAGACTAGTCCTCCTTCTCAAACTGAACAGAACATAGGCTGTAGACTAGTCCTCCTTCTCAAACTGAACAGAACATAGGTTGTAGACTAGTCCTCCTTCTCATACTGAACAGAACATAGGCTGTAGACTAGTCCTCCTTCTCAAACTGAACAGAACATAGGCTGTAGGCTAGTCCTCCTTCTCAAACTGAACAGAACATAGGCTGTAGACTAGTCCTCCTTCTCAAACTAAACAGAACATAGGCTGTAGACTAGTCCTCCTTCTCAAACTGAACAGAACATAGGCTGTAGGCTAGTCCTCCTTCTCAAACTGAACAGAACATAGGCTGTAGACTTGGCCGCGCACAAGATATTGCATCGCTTTGGACTATCAAAAATGATTTTCAGAAGAAGCCTTTGACTCTCCCCCTTAACGGCCACTGTGGGCCTACACAGCACAGCCATTGGTTAGGCAGTACACAAAAAAGGTTTTGATCAGGAAGAGCAGAGTAGACTGGGGCTCAGGGTTGGAATATCCATTGCAGTGTGTAATGCAGCCCAGTTTAATTTACACCATCCCAGCAGCTATCTTAGAAATATCTTTGATCTG
The DNA here is from genome assembly GCF_029448725.1 of Salvelinus fontinalis. Classification (NCBI taxonomy): domain Eukaryota; kingdom Metazoa; phylum Chordata; class Actinopteri; order Salmoniformes; family Salmonidae; genus Salvelinus; species Salvelinus fontinalis. The sequence goes on from NC_074691.1 coordinate 18,383,352, forward strand.
TGCTTCTCCAAGCATGCACTTCGTAGCCTATAGCATATAAGCTATGGATCATTTGATTGAGACCACACTAAATAGCCTATAGGCGCACTTGATATTGCAGGCACAGCGAAGAATCAGAGATGAGGGGCGGCATCGGGGACACATCGATACATAGTCTAATAAGCAACTAATTCTGAAACACTGAGAAATATTGAAACTTCATCAATTACAAATGACATGACCCTCCCCTGGACTCGATTTAAAAAATACTAAACCCTTGACTGAAATTGAAAAAGCATGACCCTCCCCCATTTTCCTCCTGGTACCCATTCTGTGAATTTTGATCCACCCATTAGCAGACGCTCTTAGCTAGAGCGACTTACAGTCAGAACATTCATCTCAAGGTAGCTAGGTGGGACAACCACGTATCACAGTCAAAGTGCGAAAATGTTTCCTCAATAAAGTCAGAGCTAGTAAGAGGGAAACAACACTCATGACATAACACATCGACACAGACACACACAGATACACACAGACACACACACAAAAACACACACAGACACACACAGACCTGGCCCAGTCAATAAAGCTATCAGAGGCATGAGATGTAAGGGTTGCAGGGTTGGATTGATTGCCCGGTGCTCTAAGGGGTGAAATGGTGTGTGTATATTGGGGTTGTAGGAGGGGTAGAGACAGAGAGGTGATGTTTTCATCTGCTGGCAGGGTGATACGTCCTCTGGGAGGGCCCATGAGAGGGGGAGGGGTTAGACAGGATTGATTGACACCTCTCTGTGTGCGAGAGAAGATGGAAGAGACTAGGAGAAACAGAAGAACGGAAAGAGAATGAGAGAGAATGGTGGAAGAAGAGGAAAACTGAAAAGCAGATAGTGGAGAAGTGATTGAGAGGAGAGGGGAGAAGAAGCAGATAGGAAGAGGAGGAGGGAGGGTTGGCAGGGTGGCCCTTAAGGTCTCATCCGTTACACAGATGTGCTGTTTGTTTAGAGGAAATGACACGTTCGCGTGCCGAGGAAATGTCTCCTTGGCCTGTGAGATCCTCCCTGGCATGGAGAAGGCTGCACTCAACCCTTTTCCTCCTTTCTCTTTTTTCTCTCCTTCCCTTCATCTGCCCCACGCTCTATCCATCGCTCGTCTGTCACGGCGGGGGTGCAGCCAATCTATCACAGGTCGGAGCCAGGCGAGGCGTCAGTGTGTGTGTGTGTGTGTGTGCATGTTTGTTTGTGTGTCTGAGAGTGTGTATATGGCACATTCAACCCCTCCCCACCAGTTAGTGTACACTGACTTTATGTATCTGTGTGTGTGTGTGTGTGTGTGTGTGTGTGTGTGTGTGTGTGTGTGTGTGTGTGTGTGTGTGTGTGTGTGTGTGTGTGTGTGTGTGTGTGTGTGTGTGTGTGTGTGTGTGTGTGTGTGTGTGTGTGTGTGTGTGTGTGTGTGTGTGTGTGTGTGTTTCCTCCTCACCTGTGTTTAGGCTTTAATAAACACTCCCCTCTATGTGGTGTGACATGCAGGAAGGAAATAGATGTGCTATAGATTGGCTCTGGGTGCTGTTTGCATTCTGATGGATCGCTGTGCCGTCCAGGCCTGGAATCAAATGATGAAATAATAGCACTGCGTTGTGTGTAAGAGAAAGAGAGATGCAAGGGGTTTTGTAGAAAACTGGGAGGCATTGGTTCCTTCTATTCCTCCACTATATACTGTCTTGGAATAATCCCCATACAAACTGCTCAACTAACCATCTGCTTATCCTAATCCTGATCCTAACCCTAACCCTAAACCTAGCCCTAACCTTAACCCTAACCCTAACCCTAACCCTAGCACAGTATTGCGTATAACAGAGTTGCAGTTGATCATTTGTTGATACAGTAACATTCTATACCATTTATATGGAACTTATACCCAAATATAATGCTGTCAAATGTGGTTATTATACAGTGTGTGTGTGTTATCTGACTAATATCCCATACGCCCCGATCTTTATCTGTGTGATAGACCTACCCCAGTCTGGGTGCTAAACGTATGCATGGCAATCCACTACTCATCCCTACTCAAACTATTCCTCTATTACACTGACACTGTCCTATTGAGCTATTAGCCCTTCGAGCCGAAGCCTGGGAAAGCCTGCACAACTGATGGGCTGCTGTTTAATTTACAGAATAATTCTCCTTTAGGGCGTTTATTTGTGTTGTAATAACCTTCTGGATTCATGAGCCTATTTTCACAGTTATTACTGGAGTGTGTGTGTGTGCGTGGGTGCGTGTGTGTGTGTGCATGCGTGTGTATGTGCGTGCGTGCATAAGTGCGTGCGTGCGTGCGTGCGTGCGTGTGTGTCCTCCCTGTGTGTTATACTGGCAGATGTATCACAGACACTCCCAGTATGCTGTCTGTCATTGAGGTTTTCTGTTGAAGATAAGAGGTGGTAATATACTTGTCACCATCTCACTCCATCATTAAACATGAAGTGGTATAACATTTTATAGGTGTTTTGGTACCTTTTCACTTCAACTATAATCAGAAGTCAGAGAAAAAGCTATCATTCCTCTATCTAACTCTATTCCAAAGACAAAAAACAGATCCACCTCAAGAATGTATGACAACAATTGAATTGACAACAATAGTTTCTGTGATTATTGTTGTGTGTTTGACAGTTATGCAGCAAACTCACACACAGCAGAAGCAGTTTCTCTCTCTCTCGCTCTCTCTCTCTCTCTCTCTCTCTCTCTCTCTCTCTCTCTCTCTCTCTCTCTCTCTCTCTCTCTCTGTTGTTTACAAACCAATAAAATGCTCCTGTGTAGTCAGTAGACTGTGTATGCGTGCGTGCGTGCGCGTGCGTGTGTGTGTGTGCGTGCGTGTGTGCATGCGTGCGTGCGTGCGTGCGTGCGTGCGTGCGTGTGTGTGTGTGTGTGTGTGTGTGTGTGTGTGTGTGTGTGTGATGTATTTACGGATAGCCAGCAGCACACTCCAACACTTAGACAATCATTTATAAACAGAGCATTTTGTGTTTAGTGAGTCTGCCAGATCAGAGGCAGTAGGATGACCATGTGTTCTCTTGACAAGTGCGTGAATTGGACCATTCTGTAACGAGTACTTTTGGGTGTCAGGGGAAATGTATAGAGTAAAAAGCACATTATTGTCTTCAGGAATGTAGTGAAGTAAAAGTAAAAGTTGTCAAAAATAGAAATATTAAAGTATGTTACAGATACCCAAAAAAACTACTTAAGTAGTACTTTAAAGTATTTTTACATAAGTACTTTTCACCACTGTGTGTGTGTGTGTGTGTGTGTGTGTGTGTGTGTGTGTGTGTGTGTGTGTGTGTGTGTGTGTGTGTGTGTGTGTGTGTGTGTGTGTGTGTGTGTGTGTGTGTGTGTGTGTGTGTGTGTGTGTTTATGAACCCAGCAGCAGGTGGTCAAACGAACCCTCCCTCCCTCCCTCTCATTCTCTCTCTCTCTCATTCTCTCTCTCCATCCCTCTCTCTCTTGTCACACCCCTCCCAGAGGAAATTGAATCAGAAGGATTTGTTGTGTTAACCCTACCTGACATGTGGCAAGCATCGTAGATTTTTATTGAAACACAAGCAATCGATGCAAAAATTTGATTTGGTTCATGGTCTGTGTGAATGTGTGTTTTCCTGCTCTTACTAAATGCAGCCTGTACCATTTATTCTTACTTTAATCTTTAAGTATTTCTCAAGTGTAATGTTTTAAATTGATACAGTAAGATTTGTTGTAGAATTTAGCTTGCTTGGACTTTTTTATTGAAAACTAACAGCTGGTCAATTCATGATGCCCTTTGTTTATCCAAGTGGTCATTAATAATAAATAAATGTTTTGTTATTATAATCATGAATAAACACATACAATGTTTATACATGATATAATTTGCATGTTATGGATAATAACATTTTGTTCATATTTTAGTCCATAGACAGAGGCAATATGGGCAATAACCCTTTAACGCTGACCATTGGCTGCAGCCATGACACTGATCACAGTGTGTCACTCCAGTTACTCCAACCTTGACCGTGACTATGACCACACACCGTTAGGCATTAATGAGCAGTGGACACACACACACACACACACACACACACACACACACACACACACACACACACACACACACACACACACACACACACACACACACACACACACACACACACACAGTCCATCGACTCGGGCCCTCACCATAAACACACACCACTGATGAGCTCAGCAGGGGGTGGTGGCGGTGCATACTGATGCCCCACTCAGAGCTCCCTGCTGGGCTACGGAGGACCCAGTCTAGACCCTGACTATCTCTGGAACTCTGGAGACCTGGTCTCTCGTTAACCCCACAGCCGTCTCATACTCTCACCTGGGCAGAGCTGTGTGTATGGGGGGTAGAGCTGTGTGTATTAGGGGTAGAGCTGTGTGTATGGGGGGTAGAGCTGTGTGTATGGGGGCTAGAGCTGTGTGTATGGGGGCTAGAGCTGTGTGTATATAGGGTAGAGCTGTGTGTATGGGGAGGTAAAACAGTGTGTATGGAAGGGGTAGAGCTGTGTGCATGGGGGTAGAGCTGTGTGTATGGGGTAGAGCTGTGTGTATGGGAGGGGTAGAGCTGTGTGCATGGGGGTAGAGCTGTGTGTATGGGATGGGTAGAGCTGTGTGCATGGGGGTAGAGCTGTGTGCATGGGAGGTAGAGCTGTGTGTATGGGGTAGAGCTGTGTGTATGGGGGGTAGAGCTGTGTGTATGGGGTAGAGCTGTGTGTATGGGGGGTAGAGCTGTGTGGGGAGGTAGAGCTGTGTGTAAGGGAGGGGTAGAGCTGTGTGCATGGGGGTAGAGCTGTGTGCATGGGAGGTAGAGCTGTGTGTATGGGGTAGAGCTGTGTGTATGGGGAGGTAGAGCTGTGTGTATGGGGTAGAGCTGTGTGTATGGGGGGTAGAGCTGTGTGGGGAGGTAGAGCTGTGTGTAAGGGAGGGGTAGAGCTGTGTGCATGGGGGTAGAGCTGTGTGCATGGGAGGTAGAGCTGTGTGTATGGGGTAGAGCTGTGTGTATGGGAGGGGTAGAGCTGTGTGTGTATCAAATCAAATCAAGTTTATTTTATATAGCCCTTCGTACATCAGCTAATATCTCGAAGTGCTGTACAGAAACCCAGCCTAAAACCCCAAACAGCAAGCAATGCAGGTGTAGAAGCACGGCGGCTAGGAAAAACTCCCTAGAAAGGCCAAAAACTAGGAAGAAACCTAGAGAGGAACCAGGCTATGAGGGGTGGCCAGTCCTCTTCTGGCTGTGCCGGGTGGAGATTATAACAGAACATGGCCAAGATGTTCAAAATGTTCATAAGTGACAAGCATGGTCAAATAATAATCAGGAATAAATGTCAGTTGGCTTTTCATAGCCGATCATTAAGAGTTGAAAACAGCAGGTCTGGGACAGGTAGGGGTTCCATATCCGCAGGCAGAACAGTTGAAACTGGAATAGCAGCAAGGCCAGGTGGACTGGGGACAGCAAGGAGTCATCATGCCCGGTAGTCCTGACGTATGGTCCTAGGGCTCAGGTCCTCCGAGAGAGAGAAAGAAAGAGAGAAGGAGAGAATTAGAGAGAGCATACTTAAATTCACACCGGACACTGGATAAGACAGGAGAAGTACTCCAGATATAACCAACTGATCCTAGCCCCCCGACACATAAACTACTGCAGCATAAATACTGGAGGCTGAGACAGGAGGGGTCAGGAGACACTGTGGCCCCATCCGATGATACCCCCGGACAGGGCCAAACAGGAAGGATATAACCCCACCCACTTTGCCAAAGCACAGACCCCGCACCACTAGAGGGATATCTTCAACCACAAACTTACAATCCTGAGACAAGGCCGAGTATAGCCCACAAAGATCTCCACCACAGCACAAACCAAGGGGGGGGGCGCCAACCCAGACAGGAAGATCACGTCAGTAACTCAACCCACTCAAGTGACGCACCCCTCCTAGGGGTGGGGGTAGAGCTGTGTGTATGGGGTAGAGCTGTGTGTATGGGGTAGAGCTGTGTGTATGGGGGGGTAGAGCTGTGTGGGGAGGTAGAGCTGTGTGTATGGGAGGGGTAGAGCTGTGTGCATGGGAGGTAGAGCTGTGTGTATGGGGTAGAGCTGTGTGTATGGGGGGTAGAGCTGTGTGGGGAGGTAGAGCTGTGTGTATGGGAGGGGTAGAGCTGTGTGCATGGGAGGTAGAGCTGTGTGTATGGGGTAGAGCTGTGTGTATGAGAGGGGTAGAGCTGTGTGCATGGGAGGTAGAGCTGTGTGAATGGGGTAGAGCTGTGTGTATGAGAGGGGTAGAGCTGTGTGCATGGGGGTAGAGTTGTGTGCATGGGAGGTAGAGCTGTGTGCATGGGAGGTAGAGCTGTGTGTATGGGGGGGTAGAGCTGTGTGTATGGGGGGGTAGAGCTGTGTCTATGGGGAGGTAGAGCTGTGTGTATGGGGGGTAGAGTTGTGTGAATGGGGGTGTAGAGCTGTGTGTATGGGTTTAAAGTTGTGTATATGGGGGGGTAGAGTTGTGTATAGGGGGGGTAGAGTTGTGTATAGGGGGGGGTAGACTTGTGTGTATGGGGTAGAGATGTGTGTATGGGGGTAGAGTTGTGTGTATAGGGGGTAGAGTTGTGTGTATAGGGGGTAGAGTTGTCTGTATAGGGGGTAGAGTTGTGTGTATAGGGGGTAGAGTTGTGTGTATAGGGGGTAGAGTTGTGTGTATGGGGTAGAGATGTGTGTATGGGGGTAGAGTTGTGTGTATGGGGTAGAGATGTGTGTATGGGGTAGAGTTGTGTGTATAGGGGGTAGAGTTGTCTGTATAGGGGGTAGAGTTGTGTGTATAGGGGGTAGAGTTGTGTGTATGGGGTAGAGATTTGTGTATGGGGTAGAGTTGTGTGTATGGGGGGTAGAGTTGTGTGTATGGGGAGGTAGAGCTGTGTGTATGGGGGGTAGAGCTGTTTATGGAGAGGTAGAGCTGTGTGTATGGGGGGAGAGCTGTGTGTATGAGGGTAGAGTTGTGTATAGGGGGGATTGAGCTGTGTGTATGGGGGTGCAGAATTGTGTGTATGGGGGGGTAGAGCTGTGTGTATGCGGAGGTAGAGCTGTGTGAATGGGGGGTAGAGCTGTGTGAATGGGGGTGTAGAGCTGTGTGTATGGGTTTAAAGTTGTGTGTATGGGGGGGTAGAGTTGTGTATAGGGGGGGTAGAGCTGTGTGTATGGGTGGTAGAGCTGTGTGTATAGGGAGTTAGAGCTGTGTGTGTGTGTGTGTGTGTGTGTGTGTGTGTGTGTGTGTGTGTGTGTGTGTGTGTGTGTGTGTGTGTGTGTGTGTGTGTGTGTGTGTGTGTGTGTGTGTGTGTGTGTGTGTGTGTGTGTGTGTGTGTGTGTGTGTGTGTGTGTGTGTGTGTGTGTACTTTCAGAATAATACAGACTATGCATACAGACCCATGCACAAATATTGTTTGGTTTGCTGGGTAGGACATGTTCCAGTTTTTTCTGAGAATACTGCCTCATCTGTGGGGGAACTCCAGCAGTGGAGGACGCTGTGCATTACAGCTCCCCCAGATAGGGTGAAATTAAATGAAAATAAAATTAAATGAGATGCTATTCTCTCTGATCCTGGTCTCAGCCCTGTCCTCTGCTAAATCTCATCCCTCCCTCCTCCTCTACCTCTTTCTCTCTCTCATCCCTCCCTCCCTTGCTTCCCAGCTCCCCTCCCCCACCCACCCCTGGGTAATCAGTGAGCTCTCTCAATCCGTGACACATGGAGACACATTGATTTGGCTCGCGTACACACACACAAACAAACACACATACACACACACATTGATCTGGCCCGCAGGTCAAGTTCAATACGAACCGCCAAGCAGCAGAGTTTTTTTTAGACTGGCTCTGCATTGCACCGCAAGGAGCTCACACACACACACTCTTACTCTTTCGCGCATACACAGAGCAATACACACATAGCCGTGCACACTCTCCCACACACTCAATAACAAAAGTGTGTCTCATAGGCTCCAGCCCTGACCTGGAAACACACTCCAAACACACGCTGTCCCTCTGAGATATACATGAAACATCTACCAAATCAGAACAAAATGTTTTTATTTCACTACACACCAACACACCATTTCTGAGTGTGTGTGTGTGTGTGTGTGTGTGTGTGTGTGTGTGTGTGTGTGTGTGTGTGTGTGTGTGTGTGTGTGTGCGTGCGTGCGTGTGTGCGTGCGTGCGTGCGTGCGTCCGTGCGTGCGTGCGTGCGTGCGTGTGCATTTGAGGGTGTGTGTGTATGTGTGTTTGTGCCACACTTGAGACACCAACACACATGCATACACACACACATACACACGTAATTAAATCTCAGGGTGAGGGTGTGAGTATGCGAAGAGACAGAACATTCTGTTCTGTCTCTTCCCTCTCTGTAATTTTTATTCTGTTATGATTCTCGAGTAATTTATCCCACTGAAAAAGAGGAAGAGAAAAAGGAGGAGGAGAAAGGGAAAAGGTGGAGAGAGAGAAAAAGAGAGAGGGAGAGGATGAGGAAAAAGAGAGAGAGCGGTATGGGTAGAGAAAGATAGAGAGAAATAAAGTAAGACATAAAAGATTGAGGCAGAGAGATTGAGTGTGTGAGAGAGGGGGGGAGTGAGTGAGAGAGAGAGAGAGAGAGGGGGTATGAGTGTGTGAGAGAGAGAGGTGAGTGAGGGAGAGAGAGAGAGAGAGAGAGAGAGAGGGGGGTGAGAGAGTAAGGCAGGATCCAGAATCCAGAATGCCACGCTTTGATTTAGCAAAGCAAATTAAATGTTGTTTGCTTCATGCAAAAAGCAATGTTGGCCTCGACCAGTTTGATTTCACTGGAGGCGGATTACCGCTAATGGGAACTAGTTCCCGCAACTGCGTGCTACAGCGCTACAGCTAACGGAATTAGCCTCATGCATATATTTAATACAGATGGGATATGCTACATGAATTAGCTTAGCGCTATGTAGCCAAGCACCTCTCCTCCAACCCTTTGAGATCACAGGCCCAAATTAATTGGCTAGGTTGCTGGAGTTGTTTTTTGTCTTTCTTTTTATTCTTACGGAATAATTTTTTACACCATCCTCCAAAAAGCTTACTTGATATGCATGGAAAGAACATGTTTGCTATTGTGTCTTAAAAAAAGTTATCTCCTCTTTTCTTTCTTTACTTATTTGTTTCTTTCTTTTTGTGGCTCAGCCATTCTCTTATGGAGTGAAAAAGGTTGGTAGGGTTGGGATATAAGAACATGATCCTGAACACACATTTCTACATCGTGGAACACACTACAACCTATACACTACAACCCTACTCCTACACACACACACATAGTCAGTCTGTCTGTCTACTGGCCCATTACAGCTCAGCATAGATTCCGCATGCTTAGTGACACTTTAATGAGCACATGACTATCTCTGTGTCCAGGGGTAACCAGGGCTAATCATAACCAGGAAGTATGGAGATGGTGAGCTGAAACTGGGTTAGAACCTAGGAAACTGTCAGAACAGAAGTAACTGTATTCAGGAGTAAAAGAGAAAAGCATGTCAACAGTCCCTGGGAGACATAACTCAGAAAAAAGACAACAATAAATAAAATAATTGCATGGTGTGTCACGTTCGTCATAAGGAATGGACCAAGGTGCAGCGTGGTAGGCGTACATTTTCCTTTAATAAATTAACACCGAACAAAAACAACAAACTACCAAACGAAACGTCAAGCTAACAATAGTGCTGACATGCAAATATCCATAGACAAGATCCCACAAAACACAAAGGGGAAATTGCTGCCTAAATATGATCCCCAATCAGAAACAACGACAAACAGCTGCCTCTGAATGGGAACCATAACAGGCCAACATAGACACACAAACACCTAGATGACCCACCCTAGTCGCACCCCGACCCAACCAACATAGAGAATAAAAAGCTCTCTATGGTCAGGGCGTGACATGGTGTTGTGTGCTGCATGTGTGTATGGGGTGTGTAGAGAGAGAAAGAGTGAGAGAGTGAGAGAGTGAGAGAGTAGAGTCCCCTTAGCCAGTAGGTCCTGAGGCTCAATTCACTAACCACTACCAACCCAACAAAGTCTCAGGACAACACTCAGAAAATCTGGCCCAACCAAATTATCACAAAGCAAAAATGTTAATATATCACCTATTGGAAAGACACCACAAGAAAATCTAACTAAACTTCAATGCTATTTCACTCTAAACAGACAGTACATGGTGGCAGATTATCTGACCACTGACTGATAGAAAATGGAGAGATAAAAACATAGAGACCTGTGGTCACAGGCAAACATGGCTGTCCAGAGAGGTCAGTGTAACGCTCCTCCTCTTCGTCTGATGATGAGGAATAGGAATCATCGGACCAACACGCAGCGTGGTAAGTGTTCATAGTAAATTTATTCAAATAAACTGAACACTGAATGACAAAAAACAACAAAGAGAGTGAACGACACGAAACAGTCCTGTAAGGTGAAAAAACACAAAACAGGAAACAACTGCCCACAAACACAGGTGGGAACAGGGTACCTAAGTATGGTTCTCAATCAGAGACAACGATAGACAGCTGCCTCTGATTGAGAACCACACACGGCCAAACACAAAGAAATAAACAACATAGAACACCAGACATAGAATGCCCACCCCAACTCACGCCCTGACCAAACCAAAATAGAGACATAAAAAAGGAACTAAGGTCAGGGCGTGACAGTCAGGCTGTGCTCATTCTGCCCCCAGGAAGAGATAGAGACAGAGCTGCATTTTATATCAATTTCTGACAGATATTCTGACATAAAAAAATACATTCTTCCCCCAAAATTATAAAACAATACGAAGAATTTGAAAACCTAAATGATAAAGACAAACTTAAATACATACAGAAAATGCTGTGTTTTGGCAGCCAAATTTGTGGCCTCCTGTCACAACCTGAGTGAAAAATAGTGTGGTTATTCATATTGGTCTATTCTTTATTATTATTTCCTGTAATTCCTGTTAATATGATTACCACTATCATTAGTATTGCTTAATTACAAACAGTCTAGTATATTCCTGTCTTTGACCATTTATGTTAAATGCTTACATTGACAATGGAAGGGTTTTACTTTCCATGTCAATAAAGTATATTGAATTGAGAGAGCAAGAGAGAGTGAGAGTGAGAGAGAGAGAGAGAGAGAGACAGAGAGAGTGAGAGAGAGAGAGAGAGAGACAGAGGGAGTGAGTGAGAGAGAGAGAGAAAGAGAGAGAGAGAGAGACAGAGAGAGAGAGACAGAGAGAGAGAGAGACAGAGAAAGAGAGGGAAGCCATGGATTTTATCGTCGTATTGAGAACAACCATTATTGCTCCCCGAGGTCTTGGCTCAATCCATTCCAGGTCTATCTGAGTTTCCATTTTGGCCCTGTTTCAGGATGGGATCTTTAAATGCAGTAGTAGTAGAGTCCTCCACCCTCCCTCCCGGCCCATTAGACATAACACTTACTGCGGTAGACATTAAGGTGCAGAGGGAGAGGGGCGAAGACACATGACAGGTAACCTAAACAAGACCAGGACGGATGGCCACCAGAGAAACTTGACCTTAGAAAAGGTTAAAGACAGCTTCAACACCACAGTAATAAATGACTGGAGTCACACTAAGATGGAAGAAAGGAAAGGAGGGACATGTTTATTAGGAGGAGCAAATAGGGGTAAAATGTTTTAAGAAGAAAATGAGTGTTCTTTTTGGATACGTTTAGGTAGTACTGTTTCTCCTCAGTTGAAAACTTTGACTTTTCTTCAATTTAATTGAATAAATGGACATTAACTGAAATACTAACCACTGCTGATCAAGGGAAGGGGTGAAGATGTGGAGGTGGGGCGGGAGGGGGGGGGGGGGGGGTTACACTATCCATGCAGTGTAAGAGGGGGACACACACACAAGTAAAAGGGCCTCTGGTCACCCCTCTATACCTCCCCCATCTCTAAAAGCCCCAGAAAGACAGATTGAGACAGGGAAAGAGGGAACAGTACAGAGAGTAATATAGTGTCAGCTAGCAGTCTCTTCAGCAGCACCATCATCTACTGCATGGTGATCAACAACCCGTAGTCTCTGGTAGCTACATGGTGTGTAGGCTTTTGTTCCAACCCAGCAATAATTGGTTAGTGAAATCAGGTATGTTACTGCTGGGCTGGAATTAAAACCTGCACTTCTCATAGCTCTCCAGGATGACCACTATATCACAGATGATCATGTAAAGGCAATTCCATGTTAACGAAATCACGCTGAGACTGAGATGTTTTCCTTTAAAATGTATACCAAACAAAAACCATTGATTTTAAAGTTTAACAAACTGTAGAACTTTACAAAAACACATTTAAAGGAAGAACTGAGAAGATACAAAGTTTGATAACAGAATAAAACTGAGGGAGGTTTTATTGCAATTATGTTACTAAACTTTGCATCTACACAGTTTTCCAGTAATTGTTTTGCTTGTTTACTGTGTAAATTGTTCAAAGACATTGTGCATAGAGTTGTGCAGTTTGTTTAACTTTGAAATCAATGGTTTTTGTTTGGCATACATTTTAAAGTGAAAAATGTGAGTCTCAGCATCATTTCGTTGCCATAGAAATGATGTAAGCTTCCCTGTTTTGAAATTCTGATCATCACTCATCATTGATTGATCAGTATTGGTCATTGACACTTGCACATGTGTTTGCTGGATCAATTTGGCCAGTCCTGCTGTCCAGCGTATGTCTCTTATGCCTAGTCTGAAAAAGGTCAATCATGAATCTTGCTTTTTCTCTCTTACTCTCCCGTACTGTCTGTTACAATATCAGAGACACACACACACACACCAACCACATCATATCTCACCCACTCCCATCCAATGCAGATTTACCTACGCCATGCCCATCTCCATTGACAAGTGAAGATTGTCTGTCTAACTTTTCAATTCTACGACGTACCTATCCAAGTTGATACATCTAGATTTACCACTGTTCCAGCCCATAGCGGGAGTCATCCATACTGAATACGTGTAGATGTTAACCTGTAGCGTCCATGGCTGTAGATTTATCTGCCTGGATGGATCTGCTGAGAATGACTCGTGTTTTAACCCCTGGGTTGGCCATCAGTATTGATTAGAGTGGACTTAACCTGGGTTTAATCCGTGCTTGGCCCGTCACTATCGATTGGGAGGAGCTTTCAAGTGGGTTTAACAACCCCTCCTCCCTCTCTTTCTACACGCTTTCATTATTGCTCTTCTTCCATTACTCATCCGAGTGGAGGAGAAGAGAAGTGGAGGAGAAGAGGAGCAGAGGAGAAGAGGAGTGGAGGAGAAGAGAGAAGAGGAGTGGAGGAGAGGAGAGGAGAGGGGCTAAAAGTACAGAAGCAGATGTGACACACAAACACACACACACACATCTCTCCAGGATATGACACCGTGTTACACTGCTCCTTCTGTAAAACTGTTAAATATGACTACACGTACAGCTCCTCTACCCTGGCTTTGTTCAGGACATTAGACAGCATTTCAGATGGTCATATGCTACATTCTATGGATCCATCCGTGTGTGTGTGTGTGTGTGTGTGTGTGTGTGTGTGTGTGTGTGTGTGTGTGTGTGTGTGTGTGTGTGTGTGTGTGTGTGTGTGTGTGTGTGTGTGTGTGTGTGTGTGTGTGTGTGTGTGTGTGTGTGTGGCTGGGTGTGAATTTGCACCATGCTGATGTTCCTGCTGTATCTGTGTGATTGGCAGAATATGGGTATAAGTGTGTGTGCGTGTGCTGCATATATGTGCGCTGCATGTGTGTGGTGTATGTGGAGTGTGTGTACCATACCACGTAGTGTAGGAGATGGAGAGTGTGCTTGGCGTTTCTCCTCCATTCGTCCTTCCAGAGGCAGATCAGGCGGAGGGGAAATAAATTGGAGAAAGAGAATAAATCAATGCTAAACTGAGCGCCAGCGAGACCTCCTAACCCTGACTCACACACAGGCACACACACACACACACACACACACACACACACTCACACACACACACATTCACACTGTGTCCAGAGAGAGGGAGGGAAGGCGAGAGGGAGAGAGAACAAGGGAGGAAGATGGAGAAAAGAGTGAGAGAGAGAGACAGAGAGAGAGAGGGAGAGAAAAAGAGAGAGAGAAAAAGAGAGGGAGAGAAAAAAGAGAGAGAGAGAAAGAGAGAGAGACCTCACAACACTGACTCAAGCACACTGCATTATAGGGGGAACAATATGACCAAGACTGGGTGTATTTGCACTTGGATAGAGAAGGCTCAAAAATGCACACACACAGCACATGCACATGCACATATCATATCCTCTCCAGAAAACAGAGTATAGAGTATTAAATAGCCCCCCAAAACAATCTTACAATCTCAAACATTATGCTATTACACATTTGTTTTCTCAATGGGAATATGATTACGAAGCATAAGCTTGTGTAAGTGTAAGCTGGAGCGTACACGTTTTCAAAGGAGAGCTATGGTGATATGAGTGGGGGGGTTGGGGTATAGAGATTGAGGTTGAGGTTGGGGCATAGGAGCAATGCTCTTCAGTCTTTTCCATTTTCCTGCAGTCCTCCAAACCCTCCTCTTCTCTCCTGAGTGAGAGCTGATCTAATGCCGAGTGCCACATGTGTTGGAGACAGGGAGCTTTGAAGAGAAACCCACTGGGGGAGCGGTGTGTGTGTGTGTGTGTGTGTGTGTGTGTGTGTGTGTGTGTGTGTGTGTGTGTGTGTGTGTGTGTGTGTGTGTGTGTGTGTGTGTGTGTGTGTGTGTGTGTGTGTGTGTGTGTGTGTGTGTTTCTCCTGCTCTATCTGAAGGGTTGTTTGGGGTATTCTGCACAGGTTGAGATGGGGGGAGGTGGGTTCTTGGGGTCTTGCATTCAGATGTAATTAGTTGACACAAAGGCCTGGTTAAAGCTGGAATCCTCAGAGCCAGTCTCTCTTTGATTGTGTGGGCCAGCTGTGGAGGAATGGCCATTATCTCTCTGAGTCCGGCAGCATAAAGGAACCCCCCAGCCTCACTCACCCCTGCTTTAGGGTTCCCACAGGGGGAGGGCCATGCTGTGGTCACCCCGGTATACACACACACACACAATTGCGTGCTGAGTGTGTTTCTGTATTATAAATATCATAAAGCAGAAGCTCACTGCACATGGGGACACTTAGCCCATTATAGTTGGAGAAATTGAATCTTTACAGCATGCAGGCCATATAATTACTGTTAATTTAACGCTCAGATTCTCTGTCATTAACTCTCAGTGTTTTGAATACAGAGTTGACTGAGGCTCCTGAAACAGAGAGACAGAGCCTATCTAACTGGCTTGTGTTGACAGTCGCTCCAGTCCTTTGACTGAATTAACACAGAGTCTGTCCTTCCTAAGAACAGGACTCACATCATTTATGCGTTATTAAGTCTTGTAATTGGGCGGCCAGTAGTTTGCATATTACACCATTAGGGTAATATGTTTTGCTCCTCTCTGCACACGACTGTTGGAGGCCCTGGTGGCACGTTCGGTAATTCTCGGAATTACAACCTAATCATCACAAATGTTCTTTCAATCCTGGTGATTCAGTATAGGATAGACTGATCCCTAGACCTGCTACTTTATTTGATTCTTTATCCATTGATTTATCTATTATACATATATGAAAAAGTGCATGACTTTTAACCAATTATTTATGCTATGGTAAATAAGTAACTTAATCTAAAAAGTATCCTAAAGTTGCATGTAAACTTTTCACATGCAAATAGCCCTGTCAATGATGTATCTGTAATAGGCATATAAACGAGGGAATCCAATTCCTTAAGAGTGTTTTTATAGTAGGCATATCCAGTTTCTTGCACCATCTTGCTGATTCTCCTCTGGTTCTTTTTCTTGGAGGTTGAAAACATTGAACAAAATATAGGCCTAATAATAATTAACATCCCTCCAAAGAATTGGTTTTGGGTGGAAAGTAACTTCTAAGCAATTTCATATTTTGAAGTCCCCCCCCCTCATAAACAATGGTAGGCTATATTTCAATATTTGCTGTTTTTTTTATATTTATTTAACCTTTATTTAACTAGGAAAGTCAGTTGAGAACAAATTCTCATTTACAATGACGGCCTACCGGGGAACAGTAGGTTAACTGCCTTGTTCAGAATGACAGATTTTTACCTTGTCAGCTCTGGGATTCGATCCAGCAACCTTTTAGTTACTGGCCCAACGCTCTAGGCTACCTGTCACCCCTGTTATTGATATAGATGGCACCTATAGCCAACAGATAGAGTTTATTGCAAGTGTCCCATGATATCGAACATTATTGTGCTTCTCTCTCATGTTATGAATACAAACTATATGTATTATTAGTCCTACTATCACAAAGCAAATCCATACTGTGTTCTAGACCAGTGGTTCTCAAACTGTGGGGTGGCACGAGGAGTCGGTACTCAGTCCGGCTTTAAACTTACTCTTGAAAGTTGTAATAGTAGAATACACAAGGTGTAATTTTGAAATTGGGTTGTGCATCATCAGTTCCTCTTGTCATGTCAGTCATTGTATGCTTATATATTTAGAGATATTTATAACTTGTCAGAAATGTCCAGATCAACTAGTCCATGTCACATAAGTTTATTTTTATTTATGTTTTTTAGCCCATATTGTTGTAGTTTTTTTGTCACTGAAATATCACATGAATACACATTAGACATGGCAAAATGTATAGAATTGAAAGAAAATAAGCTTTAAACCTGGGGGGGGGGGGGGCACGAGATGTTCCCCAATGCTGGAAGGGGAGGCCCGAGTGAAAAAGTTTGGGAACCCCTGTATAAACTACACTACCCCCTTGTGTTCATGAAAACTATGGAGCACAGGTGTTTGCCTTTCATTCTTTGTAATTATTCGTTTTCATCTTATTGAACTAATAGGCTACTGTGTTTGGGGTGTGCAGCCTATTGGCAGGCCTACTTTGAAATGTATTCCCACCACAAAACGCCCGCGTGCCAATGTGGGCGCATGAATTCCGAAGTTTACCAAACAGGCACGGAAGATAGGGACACCGTGGGCGAGCGAGTGGGTTAGAGAGGCTATTCATTCACCCCTCGCTCCTTGGCCCCGATGTGCCCTTTTCGCTTGCCTCCTTTTATTTGTCCCGTCGGCAGAGCGAGCCGCTCGAATGGGTCCTTTGGAATGGAACGAAAAGAAGAGGCGAATGCAGCTGTGACGTGGGCGTTGTTGTTCCATTCACTGCGCTCGCTATGGCAACGGGGCAGAGGCCAGGGAAAAATGCGCCCCTTCTCTTTGGACAGCGTCGCGAGGAGAGAGGCAGCTGGAGGGGCCGTGACAGTTAATATCCCACTGCTCTGAGCGCAAGCCACCATAAATATACACAAAACAATGGTTTTCTCAAAATGTAACGCTATAAAGACATTCTTTTTGGTATTAATTTCAAGGTGAAAAGATTATAGCCTGGTGAATATGAATATATTTGAACAAAAAAATAATAAACATTCGCACAAATGACATAGGCCTAGGCCATGGCTCTAATGCATGTATGCATAGTATGCATCGAGTTTGTGGATGTTTCTCATAAATAGATCAATACTATTCAGAATAAATGACCTCAATCGAATAAATGTTTATTGACTTGTTTTTTTCCACTGAAATAGGCCTAAGAGGCTATCCACTCTTTCTCAGTCAACACCAGCTTTTCACTCTGCTCTGTTAGTCTGCAGCGGGACTGCCAGTATTGCTGGGGAGAGTGATAGGGGCTTCTATAGAATCTCCCGTGACCAATGAGCGGGGTGCTGTCAGGGGTAACAACATCTGTCAACCGTTCTTGGCCAATAAAGAGCTGAGCGAGGCGGACCTCAGGTGTGCGCCTCTACGTCCCCTTGGCACCGCGCCCGGGAGATCGAGAGCAAAACCTAGCTAGCTGCCCGGTGGCGGAAAATAGTAACTGTCAAAGGCAGCTCCTTTAACGACAGAGCTATCACTCCGGCTCCGAGAGTTATGGCGACCGCAGCGTCCAACCACTACAGTGTCCTGACTACCGCCAGCAGCGCGCAGCGGCAGCACTCGGAGTCCGGGAGCATGCAGCAGGCAGCGGTGTACAGGGACGCGCACACCCTGCTCCAGAACGACTACACTCTACCGGGCAGCGGTCATCCGCTTAGCCACGCTCACCAGTGGATCACGGCTCTGTCGCACGGGGACGGGGCTCCGTGGCCGTCGAGTCTCCTCGGAGAGCAGGACGTGAAGCCCATTCTGCAAAGCGACCGAGAGGAGCTCCAGAATTCCGCCAGTCTGCAGCAACAGCAACAGCGACACCCTCACCTAGCGCACCAGGCACATCACGACGCCAGGGCATGGCGAACAAGCACGGCCTCCACGCACATTCCCGGTATGGCTACATCTGATGGCCAGAGCCTGGTGTACTCCCAGTCTGGGTTCGGCCTGGGAGGACCAGAGCAGATGCACCACCACTCTCTGCAGGAGGAAGACCACCACAGCCACAGCCCACATCTGAGCGAGCATGGAGGCGGGGTACAGTCGTCCCTCTCACACCACCAGCACGGGGGACACCCGGAAAACTCGGACGAGGACACGCCGACCTCGGACGACCTGGAGCAGTTTGCCAAGCAGTTCAAGCAGCGGCGCATCAAACTGGGCTTTACCCAAGCTGACGTGGGGCTGGCGCTGGGGACCCTTTATGGAAATGTATTTTCTCAAACCACTATCTGCAGATTCGAGGCGCTTCAGCTGAGCTTCAAAAACATGTGTAAACTCAAACCACTGCTTAACAAATGGCTGGAGGAGGCGGATTCCACCTCGGGGAGCCCCACCAGCCTGGATAAGATCGCGGCGCAGGGGAGGAAGAGGAAAAAGAGGACCTCCATCGAGGTGGGCATAAAGGGGGCTTTGGAGAGCCATTTTCTCAAAAGTCCCAAACCAGGCGGCGCAGAGATCACCTCCATAGCGGACAGCCTGCAGCTGGAGAAGGAGGTGGTGAGGGTTTGGTTTTGTAACAGGCGGCAGAAGGAGAAGAGGATGACGCCCATTGGAGGACAGTTACCGGGAACGGAGGACATGTATGGGGACACACCACCTCACCACGGCGCTCAAACCCCGGTACAATGACCTTAAACCCGTTATAACACATGGACCCCTAAAGGATATGAATGTCCCCCTGTGTTTCTCTGTGCCTGACCAGTTAGCATTGGACCGTAGCCAGCCCAGTGCTAATGTTGGACCTATTTGGAACACAGTGGGGATACCGAGTGTAAGAACTCGAGCACTACACCCCAGACACACAGAAATCGAGAGCTATGGGGAGTTTTCATGCAGTGGAGATGCGACACGCAATTTCTGGCTACATGGACCGTGGTTGGTGTGTGCTAACCAAAAAAGGTTCAATATCATTGACATCAAATCGATTTTATAGTCAAGGCGCCAATATGTCGTAATGTGTAAAAATAAAGACAGTATAGGCTGTGTGCACGAACCTACCCGCGGGAAACAGGCATAGAGATCGCAGCCGACAGTCGGTAAATAAACGCCATCTTTCCTTAATAACAAAAGCAACAGGGGTTTAACACGGTCGAAGCTCAATACACCTGCTGCACCATTAAATAAAAGCCAATACTATCACCAGCATATTATTATTAGGCCTATTGTTATTATCATGGTAGGTATTATTATAATAAACATTATTAGTCATGTTTCTATGACAAAGGCAAAGCATAGGCCTATAGGCTATAGGCTAATGTTTATTTACATAGAACAGGGTCATAACGTATGCCTGCATGGACACATGGGGACATGGGATATATTGACATGTATTTTGAGATATATTGAATCAAGTTCATTTCAATTCAACATGTCATGATTAGTTTCAGTTTTACTAACTATATTTGAATTGCAGTTTGTTAATTGCCATACAATAGTAAACACAGCATATCCTGTACTGTAGACAACATATTTACCAAGGCACAATGTGTCAGTTATAGTCTATAATGTGGTCAGATTGTATCCCAATAATAAATAAATAAATATCCCCAAAATTAAAGTATCCATAATTTTTAATATATCATAAAATAGGCCTACATAATAATAATAATAATAATAATACAGTAATAATAATTGTGTCTTGTGCATACCTTGCGAGGCACAGACCATGTATTAAGTCAAAATTAATTTAATTTTCTCTTGACACCTCATGTCGTGTCCATCATGTGTACATTTCTGCGCGCCTGTTTACAGTAGCCTATGTGTCGTGTTTGTATATTTATTTGTGTTTCCAAAATGCTGTGATCAGAAAGACCGAGAGACTGTAAGGACCATACCATATCACTGAAGCCTGCCTCTGCCTTCGTTTCGTAAGAAGATAATCACGGAATATATCTGTACCAGCTCTGTCTTCAGTGGCTCCAATTAATCTAGACAATGATTCATTCACCAAGAAGAATTGTTCGTGGGATGTAACTTACATTTGTTTTTGTATCGCTTTGTATGTTTGTTTGTTGAATTTTCTCTTGTCAGACCAGTGCCAAAGCACAAACACGTACGTGCACGTGCTCTTGTGCCGCTCAACTCGTGATATACATCTGACAGCTGCAGGGTTGGGGTCAACTTTGGCAATTCCTGGAGTCAAAATTGGTTCATTATTTCAAGAATTTCGATTAAAAATTGAATGGAATCAGGAGGAGGCTGATTCCGAATTTGAAATGGAATGGCAGGAAATATAATTCAATTAATGGGAAATTCTCAACACACTGACATAAATTAGATAACTTGTATAGCTAATACTTGTGAACCAAATTGGTTTGAATAGCATTACATATTCTCGTTATTTACCTCAAAGTATAGGCATAACATCAACTTATATTATGTAGACCAAGGCACTTCAGTGAGATAATAGCTATCAATATCACTTATACTCACCTGGCCTAGTGGCACTGATATACAAAACAACTATTTCACTCATCATTGCATGGAAAATGTAGCCTATAGGCTTAGCCTATTTATTGGCACCTGACTCATCTAACGCCTATGCGTATGAATTGTAAGCCTAATTGAAAAGGCTCCCTGGGAAAATTCAAATTGAGTAGGCCTGCACATTTAATACATTTAAGAATAGCTGAAATTAAATTTGTTTGAATTGTTTTTCCTGTCATTCAAATGTAAATTATTATTTTTCTTGACCATTCAAATTCAAACTCAAAATGCTGTATTGGATTTGAGTTTATCTAAGCATTCTGAATTGACCCCAACCCTGTGACTGATCAAATGAATGGGGAAAAGAAATCAATAATTGCACAATTTCTATATTATGTTTTTTTGTCATTAAAATGTATTTGTTTTTTTTATAATCCTTTTGTATTCTTCTCATGTTCTTTTAGCTTGACGAATGGATCACTACTGTCACGCACAACGCTGTACCAATAGTCTTGGCCGCGCGAGCCTGCATTACAATTATGGATTTTATAAATCTGTCTAGGTTGCACAAAATGTCCTTGAGCGGTTTCCGATAACTGTATATTATCGCTGATTTGCACACATTGTCTTGTGAAAATAAATCGTGTCATTACAGAAGTAGCCAGTCAATAACATGTAGGCCTATACTAAGAATAACAGTGTTTTTTAGCGTCATTTCTGTCTCCACAATTCCAGTCACCGTTTTTCTCATGTTGCACAGATGTAGGCCTACACATTAAACAATTGCGACAATTATAAAAACAATTCGCTTTTAGACGAAATATTGGTCTTTATGTAAAATAGATTATTAAAATATTTAAAGAAATATCCAAATAGCTTACCTGAAATGTTATTAGATTTCAGAAAAACAATACGCTATTACATAATGTAGACAAAGGAACCAAACTTTTGTGACCAGGGCTCAACAGACGGTCGGATAGCCTACACACGTTAGAACGTAGACCCCTATTATTCTCACATTCAGCCGATAAAAATGTCATACTCGACAACCAATACATTAATACGTTATTGAATATTGTGGTTGGTAAGGTATCACTTTCTGTAACTTTTACTTTCAAGAAGACTTGCCTAGTCAAATAAAGGTAAAATAAATACAGACTATTACATTTTGGGGGAAAAGTATAAATAAATTATAAGTGACTATACAAGTTTACTCTGACCGTCGGTGGGATTTCCCCAGTCACATTTTAATATTTGGGCTAATGCATTAAATATCATTCCACATTTTGAGAAGGCTATATGATCAGCTTATGCGCATATTATTATTTTGTGGTGTGATGTAGGCTAGTTATTAGTTGTAAAGGAGTTTTTCTCGTCGAAAACATTCCTGATTCCTTTACTGCTTCAGGGTGTCTTATCCTTTTACTCTCAATGGTCCTGCTGCCTCTGAGCAAAACACAGTGGGGTGCTGCTCTGTCAATCTCTGAAGCAGTCTCACAGTGCCATCTAGTGGACTGTACTGTGTGCTGCGCTAGGTTGGGGTTCTAGGTAGCTGATTTTTTTTTATCACTGAGCAAGTACATCTCTGTGAGAGATGATCTCACCTTCTGACTCGCCCCTCTTTTTATTTCCTTGTAAAAGTCTGGAGTTCTGCAGTTGAGAGAAAGAGAGAGAGAGCATGCCCTCATAGGATAAGAATATATATTAATATTTTTTTTTTACCTTAATTTAACTAGGCAAGTCAGTTAATAAGAACAAATTCTTATTTACAATGACGGCCTACACCGGCCAAACCCGGACGACGCTGGGCCAATTGTGCGCCTCCCTATGGGACTCCCAATCACGGCCGGATGTGATACAGCCTAGATTCGAACCAGGTACTATAGTGATGCCTCTTGCACTGAGATGCAGTGCCTTAGACCGCTGCGCCACTCAGGAACCCAATATCCTAGATATTGGCAATAGGAAATGTATGTCCACACATAGCACAATAAATTAACAAATATACAGTTTTTAAAATGTGAAGAATATGGCTCTAATGTTTGTATGCATGTGTTCACGAGAGAGAGAGTGAAAAGAGAAGAGAAGTGTGCTTGTGTTTGTGTGTGTTTAAAGGAGAGAGACACAGAGGGAAATAAAAACATAGAGAAAAGAGGATGGGAGTGTGAATGTGTTTGTGGGAGAGCAGGAAAATGAAAGAGAGAGAGTGTGTGTGTGTGTATAAACCCATCTCTCTGGAGGAGCCTGCTGCCTGGATTCTGCATATCAGCAGGCGACCATCTGCCCTGCTCCAGGCCCTCACGCTCCTACAGGCATCCTCTGCATTATTCATATCACACACACACACACACACACACACACACACACAGGATCGTTCCGCACCTCCGGCACACACACACACACACACACACACACACACACACACACACACACACACACACACACACACACACACACACACACACACACACACACACACACACACACACACACACACACACACACACACACACACACACACACACACACACACAGGCACGTTCCGCTCCTCCGGCACACACATACACAGAAGCACGTCCGTCCCCCCACACACACATATGTGTGCTCCTAGGCACGTGCCTCACACGCACACACTTGCACACATCACAAACACACTTACACACTCTGAGAGTCCTCTGCCGCTGGCTCCAGCACTGTAGTATGCCATCTGACTCACCAGGGCTTTAGAGTAATAGGGATTCTGCACCAATGCCATTGTATGAACTGGATTTCCCATTCCAAAAGTGAGGCGAGACATGAGAGGAGAGCTACCCACCATCTATGTGGAGAGACCCTCAATGGATTTCAACACAATATGGCTACAGACTGAAAATGAGCCCAAATCCTCCAAATCTTATTTTCCAGCGCTTATTCTTTGGCTTTCTTTTTTTGTTTGTCTGTCTCTCTGTCTATTTTCCATTATCCCCTGCTCTGTCTTTCCATTATCCCCTGCTCTGTCTTTCCATTATCCCCTGCTCTGTCTTTCCATTATCCACTGCTCTGTCTTTCCATTAACCCCTGCTCTGTCTTTCCATTAACCCCTGCTCTGTCTTTCCATTATCCCCTGCTCTGTCTTTCCATTATCCCCTGCTCTGTCTTTCCATTATCCCCTGTTCTGTCTTTCCATTATCCACTGCTATGTCTTTCCATTATCCCCTGCTCTGTCTTTCCATTATCCACTGCTCTGTCTTTCCATTATCCACTGCTCTGTCTTTCCATTATCCACTGCTCTGTCTTTCCATTATTCCCTGCTCTGTCTTTACATTATCCCCTGCTCTGTCTTTCCATTTTCCCCTGCTCTGTCTTCCATTATCCTATGCTCTGTCTTTCCATTATCCCCCGCTCTGTCTTTCCATTATCCCCTGCTCTCTCTTTCCATTATCCCCTGCTCTGTCTTTCCATTATCCCCTGCTCTGTCTTTACCCTCTCTCTTGCACCCTCCACCCCTCACACACACAAACAGACACAAACAAAAGAGCAAAAAAGGCTAATCCTCTCTTATTGTTTGTTTGGCTTAGTATTGTCTTAGCACATTGAGAGGGACAGAGACAGATGTGTGTGTGGGTGATAACACACATTGATAGATAAAACTGTAAGTGATGATAAGATATGTCTACGGGACCTATGGAGTTGTACGATGTTGATCCCTAGATGCTGATTGAGAGATACAGAAATACAGAGAGCGAGAGAGAGAGATTGACAGAGTGACAGAGAGACACAGAGAGACACAGAGAGAGTGAGATGCAGAGACAGAGAGCGAGAGAGAGATAGAGAACGACAGAGAGACATAATGACAGAGAGAGACAGAGATACAGAGACAGAAATTGACAGAGAGACAGAGACAGAGAGAGGGAGACAGCGATAAAGAGAGACAGAGATAGAAAGAGAGAGACAGAGAGAGATTGACAGAGAGACAGAGACAGAGAGACAGGGAGAGAGAGACTGACAGAGAGAGAGAGAGTCTGACAGAGAGAGACAGAGATACAGAGACAGAGAGACAGAGAGAGAGATAGACAGAGAGACAGAGACAGAGACAGAGAGAGAGATTGACAGAGACAGAGAGAGAGAGATTGACAGAGAGAGAGACAGAGATCCAGAGAGAGTGAGAGAGACAGAGATACAGAGACAGAGAGAAAGAGAGAGAGATAGAGAGACAGAGACAGAGAGAGAGATTGACAGAGACAGAGAGAGTGAGAGAGACAGAGACAGAGAGACAGATAGACAGAGAGACAGAGATACAGAGACAGAGAGATATAGAGAGAGAGCGAGATACAGAGAAATAGAGAGAGAGTGAGATACAGAGAAATATAGAGAGAGAGAGAGAGAGAGAGAGAGAGAGAGAGAGAGAGATACAGAGGGATTGACAGAGATACAGAGACAGAGAGAGAGATAGATTGACAGAGAGACAGAGATAACGAAAGTCAGACAGTACGGTACAGATAGACACTCAGGGAGAGTAAGCAATCCTATATATGATGCCACACAGACGTAAAACACAATAAAAACAAAAACAGGGTAAAATTTTCACAGCTGTTTTTTATGAAATATTATGAATAACAGATTTTCACACAGCCACCCACCTCTAGTTATCATACGTTCATAGGAAGTTATTATCTATTATGTTACAGAGTTTTTATTGTAGCTCATGTACATGTTTTGTTTTTATTTCTCGCTCACCTATTACATTACCCAGTATACAGTCTGGGTGCAAGTGTTTCAGCCAATGATCTATATATACACTAGAACACTAAAATACACAAGATGACTGTGTTGACACCACACTGCCTTCATCTTGGCACTCCCCTACCGTTGTAAAAATATTTTGGGAGCTAGAAATGCATTTCTTAATGTCATTTGTTTTTGCCACATCTATTCTATTAAAGACACCTTGATGCATACTTTTACATTATATTATGTGAGCTACACATAAAAATGTTAGATAAAAAAATACATAAAACATATTCATTAAATTATCATTTGTAGAGATTACTAATGTTACTCTCCCCACTACAACATCAAAATACTTAAATACATGCAATTTTGTCCTTCAAACATTTAATTGAAATATTGTAGAATTTAATTCGCTACTATGGAGGACTGCTTCTACTGGGGAGTACCAATATGGCCGACCAGTGTCTTTAAAGCCTCAAAATGGCCAATACATAGCATCTCCAATCCAGGGTATATATACATCATTGGTTTAAGCACACAACACAGACTGACTATGTAAGAGATGGCTGGGTTGTTAAGCAACAAAACCGATGAGGGTGCAACTCTGGGGCAAAACAACTGTCAACTCCAAAGGATTATTGACAACATGTAAACTATATTTAGTCTCCAAATGTTTATTGAAAACATACATTTGCACAATAAGCACTTGTTGTTTATCAAATATATTGTTACAGTTGTTGGTTAGCTACTTAGCAAAATTGAGCCATATTAGCTTAGATGTGACATAAGTCAAAACACCTCAAAACAAGACATGGTATCAAGAACAAGATACAACTATCTGAAACAATCTGCCTACGATTGCCCACATGGCAGCTTCTTGTCATTGTTGCTACAGTAGGTATCTGACCATTCAGAATCAGGCAACCTGTCTATATGGCTCTAGTGGTCTAATAGCACAGATCTCATCAAGGAAGTGACACAATAGAGCTGAACTCTGACCCCTTACCTTGACTATCTAGAATGGAGAAGGACAAAGTTGCCCATAGACACTGTCAAGGTTGTGTTCCCATCCATCATGGTTAAGGTTAGAATTGGAGAAGAGACAAGCTGATCCTAGATCTATGCCTATGGGCAACTTCTACCTTAAGAGTTATCTGTAGGGGCTTTCCGAGTGGCGCAGCAGTCTAAGGCACTGCAGTGTTGCGGTGTCACCAAAGCCTGGGGTTTGATCCCATGCTGTGCCGCAACCAGCCGTGACCGGGAGTCCCATACGGGGGCACACAATTGGCCCAGCGTGGTCCGGGATAGAGGAGGGTTTGGCTGGGGGAGCCTTACTTGGCTCATTTATTGACTCCTTGTGGTGTGCCGGGCACCTGCAGGGTGATTTGGTGTTTCCTTCGACTCATTGGGGAAGCTGGCTTCCGGGTTAAGCGAGCGGGTGTTAAGAAACGTGGCTTGGCAGGTCATGTTTCAGACCTTCGCCTGTCCTGAGCCCGTTGGGGAGTTGCAGCGATGAGACAAGTTTGGAATCATGAAATTGGGGAGAAAAAGGTGGTAAAAAATGTTCTTTTTTTAAAAAGGTTTATTAAAAAGCTAGCAGTTGAAAAATAAAAGTTTTTACTGCATTATTTGAGCTTAGAATGTACATTGAGGGGAATTTTGCAAGGGAAAATATTTGTTTAGGGAATTTTCAAAATACTTTCAATATTGTTAATTTCCATGAGGACTATGCCTGGAAATGCCCTTGTCCGGAGCAAATTCTTCAAATTTCAAACGTTCCAAAAAAGTGGTTAAAATAAAAAATGGCAATAATGGATAATAACTGAAAAATGATATTATGTAGTTTCTTTCAATAGCCCTCTGTGACTTTAAATAATATTTCTCTGTGATTCCTAAAACTGTGAACTGTGATTCCTAAAAGATGTGTACGGAGATTTGGTGTACTCAGTCAGATTTGTCTAAAATCCTAAATTAATCAGGAAAGAGCAGGGTCAGCTATACCCTTAAGGACCCCTTATTCATGTTCTCATTACATGTAGTGCAACAGGACCACTCATGGTCTGTAAAGTTCTCTACAAACAATATTGTTAACTCTGTCAAAGTGTTGAAATATCTTATAGAATAGTTGTGTTTTTATTGGGCATTTTCAAATAAATTATTTTCCATATTTTACAAATGTTTGTATTGAGCTTTTATATCTAAAGACAAAAATGTGTCTGTTTTGAGTATCTGTTCTCAACTCAGTCAGTGGTCTGTCAACTCCGTCATTGACGGAGTCAATATGATTATTTGATCAATATTCTGGAAGAATATTTGTATCATTGTTCTGCAACATATGCTTAAACAATTGATGTATCTGCTGTGCTGGACCTAAGGGATAATATTTGCTTTATAAATGTTGTTTTATGTTCTAAATCTAGAAAAACATGCCAAAATGCTAATGAAATTAGCCAAGCATTTAATAGTGCTATAAAACTAAACAGTTTGGAGGTTGGTATGACATATTTGAATAATCTAATGTTAGAATTAAACAATCAAGGCCATTAAACACTAAAAAGATAAGAGGATCAAGGCACTTTTCATATAATTCATTAAAATACCTTTATTTGTATGGCATGTTTAATGGAAACAAAGATTCAAAACTTCAAAGATACGATAATACAATGTCCTCTTTTGAACAGCATTTTCCAATCAACCCTGATTTGCAGAGGGAGTGCTAACACAATTCATTGGACAACACCCAGTAAGCAATACTATACACATTAAAAAGATCACCTAATGTACTATAAATTAGATGGCTCATATTCAAGGTTAGAACCACTTTTCTAGGGGTTCTGATGCTTCTAGCCTTGATTTGCATTTTGATTGGACTTTTTAATGGTTATAGTATTGCTTACTAGTTGTTGTCCAATGAATTATGTAATCACTCCCTCTTCAAAACAGGGTTGATTGGAAAATGCTGTTCAAAAAATGACATTGTATTATCATATCTTTGTACTCCCTGACAAACGGCTATGCAGCCGAAACGCGTCAGAGTTTTTAATCTTTGTTTCCATTGAACATGCCATACAAATGAAGGCATTTTAATTAATTATATGAAGAGTGCCTTGGTCCTCCTTTCTTTTTGATGACCAATTTACCCCTTTTACCAAAGAGCACCTTCTGTCTGCCAAAATGTACTATTGTGTACCTTAGCAGCGCTTCCCTTCCTTATTTTTTTCTAGAAATGAAACACTTGTTGGACAATAGTTGCAAAAATGAAATGCCTTTTATGGTGTCTGACAGAGTTGACATACACTGAGCATACAAACCATTAAGAACCCCTGCTCTTTCCATCATACAGACTGACCCGTGCATCAATCTAAGTCACATTATCAAAACATCCCCATCAAAATGTGTCAGTTTAAGATAGATATCAGGTTTCCTGCATGGGTTACGTCTCAATCCACCACATCTGCCTATGTCGGCCTTCCGCATCTGCAATGGAAGGTGGCCGAGGTACAGCCATCTTTATCAGATCATGAAACATCTTAAAAATCGGTCTTCTCACGAAAACCTCTGTAGCCTCCGAATGGTTACAAACTCTTATGACCAATCTATGGAAAGGGGAGACTCTCACGAACACGACAGTGTCTCAGTTTTGCTCTAGGACCATCACTCATCTGACTGTAACCCAAACAAATGCATGGAAGTATGAAGGTAGTTTTGTGCCTCAAAAAATAAGGGGTTAAATATGTGAAGAAAATAAAATATATATATATTTCCAGAGCGTTCTTATATCTCCTAGATGTAGGACAGACACCTCAAATCCTTATTATTTATATTTTTACTGACATTTTTTGCCATTTATAAAGGTGTTATTTAATGTGTTTCAATGGGCTATGGTAGAAAAGGCCAAATTCAACATTTTATAAAATAATATTTTTTATAATGATCCATGGTATGACCATCTTAAAACAATTCCATATGTTAGATTAGTACCCCCAAAAAGAATAATTTGCAGGGGGGGATTGGGGACCCACAAAGCTGCGGGTGTGTTTGCTACGCCAGTGTACTAGATAATGGACATAAGCATGCCCCAATGAAACTCACAGGTCATTTGGTAGTTGGGTTTAGACTCAAGCCTAAACCCAACTACCAAAGTTCAGCATTCATCAAACAGTTCAGCATTGTTAGTTCAGCATTCATCAAACATTACTTGAACATGTCACGATTCTGTCAACCATTAAGAGAGGTTTGCTTCAGGTCTAGATTTAGATTATAACACAGTTCTGACAAACCAATGGCAACCCAGTTCCAGTAGAATAAGAGGACTGCACACAACAGAGACGTACAATCACACTCCGCTCTTTACCGTGTTCAAATAGGAGAGAATCTGAACAAACACCTCATTGGC
Organism: Salvelinus fontinalis; assembly: GCF_029448725.1. NCBI lineage: Eukaryota > Metazoa > Chordata > Actinopteri > Salmoniformes > Salmonidae > Salvelinus > Salvelinus fontinalis. The sequence continues at coordinate 18,413,377 of NC_074691.1, forward strand.
AGCAATAGAACAAAAGTACAAAAATATAAGAAAATAAATAGCTACATTACTAATAGTGTCAAATAATGCCTCATTATAACATCCCCTCCAAATGTAAACCAACAGAATCAATAAACATGAATACACAAAACAAATAGAAAACAAATCATTAGAAAACAAATAAATAGAAAATAAATCATGTACATGTAAATACATAAATAATATGCTTTCACTGGCTTAAAAGGTAAAAACCAAGGACTTACAGTAAATCCATAAGGCTGTGTCTCTCACATGGCTCTAATAAGTGAAGGCAAGAAACATGCAGACAGGGTATAGGGACACAGACAGTGACAGACTGATGCATCATCACACAAAGGCTTATGTATCACTGTGTAAATTCACACCGTTTTACCCCATATAGAGGACTCTGTTTTGTAGTAAGATGTGGTCTGAGCACTTTAGCCTTTCAGGAGAGTAAACTTCTTAATAAGGTTTGCAGAGGATCTTCATCATATCATCATAAACATCACCATCATAACCATTACAATCATCATCTTTTCCATACTAACGTCTACACCTGCCCTGAAGACAACCCAATACTTCACTACTCATTCATTACTATTCTCTGCTGCGACCGAACAGATGAGAGTCCTGTCTCTGTGTGTTCTACTGTGGCCATGTATCTCTATCTGTGTCTGTATCTTTATATGTGTCTGTGCCTGTGTCTGTGTCTGTGTCTATATCTGTATCTATATCTGTATCTGTATCTGTGTCTGTATCTATGTCTATATCTGTATCTGTGTCTGTGTCTATATCTGTGTCTGTGTCTGTGTCTGTGTCTATATCTGTGTCTGTATCTATATCTATATCTGTATCTGTGTCTGTGTCTATATCTGTGTCTGTATCTATATCTATATCTATATCTATATCTGTATCTGTGTCTGAATCTGTATCTGTGTCTGAATCTGTATCTGTGTCTGTATCTGTATGTGTGTCTGTATCTGTATCTGTATCTGCGTCTGTATCTGCGTCGGTATCTGCGTCGGTATCTGTATGTGTGTCTGTGTCTGTATCTGCGTCTGTATATGTGTCTGTATGTGTGTCTGTATATGTGTCGGTATCTGTATCTATCTGTATGTATATGTGTTTGTATGTATCTGTGTATGTATCTGTCTGTATCTGTATGTATATGTGTCTGTATCTGTATGTATCTGTGTATGTATATGTGTATGTATCTGTACGTGTCTGTATCTGCGTCTGTATCTGGGTATGTATCTGTATGTGTGTCTGTGTCTGTACCTGTGTCTGTATGTGTGTCTGTATTTGTGTCTGTATCTGTATCGGCATCTGTATCTGCGTCTGTATCTGTGTCTGTATCTGTGTCTGTATCTGTATGTACAGTATATCACAAAAGTGAGTACACCCCTCACATTTTTGTAAATATTTGGGTATATCTTTTCATGTGACAACACTGAAGAAATGACACTTTGCTACAATGTAAAGTAGTGAGTGTACAGCTTGTATAACAGTGTACATTTGCTGTCCCCTCAAAATAACTCAACACACAGCCATTAATGTCTAAACCGCTGGCAACAAAAGTGAGTACACCCCTAAGTGAAAATGTCCAAATTGGTCCCAAAGTGTCAATATTTTGTGTGGCCACCATCATTTTCCAGCACTGCCTTAACCTTCTTGGGCATGGAGTTCACCAGAGCTTCACAGGTTGACACTTGAGTCCTCTTCCACTCCTCCATGACGACATCACGGAGCTGGTGGATGTTAGAGAGCTTGCACTCCTCCACCTTCCGTTTGAGGATGCCCCACAGATGCTCAATAGGGTTTAGGTCTGGAGACATGCTTGGCCAGTCCATCACCTTTACCCTCAGCTTCTTTAGCAAGGCAGTGGTCGTCTTGGAGGTGTGTTTGGGGTCGTTATCATGTTGGAATACTGCCCTGCGGCCCAGTCTCCGAAGGGAGGGGATCATGATCTGCTTCAGTATGTCACAGTACATGTTGGTATTCACAGTTCCCTCAATGAACTGTAGCTCCCCAGTGCCGGCAGCACTCATGCAGCCCCAGACCATGACATTCCCACCACCATGCTTGACTGTAGGCAAGACACACTTGTCTTTGTACTCCTCACCTGGTTGCCGCCAGACACGCTTGACACCATCTGAACCAAATACGTTTATCTTGGTCTCATCAGACCACAGGACATGGTTCCAGTAATCCATGTCCTTAGTCTGCTTGTCTTCAGCAAACTGTTTGCGGGCTTTCTTGTGCATCATCTTTAGAAGAGGCTTCCACCTGGGACGACAGCCATGCAGACCAATTTGATGCAGTGTACGGCGTATGGTCTGAGCACTGACAGGCTGACCCCCCACCCCTTCAACCTCTGCAGCAATGCTGGCAGCACTCATACGTCTATTTCCCAAAGACAACCTCTGGATATGACGCCAAGCACGTGCACTCAACTTCTTTGGTCGACCATGGCGAGGCCTGTTCTGAGTGGAACCTGTCCAGTTAAACCTCTGTATGGTCTTGGCCACCGTGCTGCAGCTCAGTGTCAGGGTCTTGGCAATCTTCTTATAGCCCAGGCCATCTTTATGTAGATCAACAAATATTTTTTTCAGATCCTCAGAGAGTTCTTTGCCATGAGGTGCCATGTTGAACTTCCAGTGACCAGTCAGTATGAGGGAGTGTGAGAGCGATGACACCAAATTTAACACACCTGCTCCCCATTCACACCTGAGACCTTGTAACACTAAAGAGTCACATGACACCGGGGAGGGAAAATGGCTAATTGGGCCCAATTTGGACATTTTCACTTAGGGGTGTACTCACTTTTGTTGCCAGCGGTTTAGACATTAATGGCTGTGTGTTGAGTTATTTTGAGGGGACAGCAAATGTACACTGCTATACAAGCTGTACACTCACTACTTTACAATGTAGCAAAGTGTCATTTCTTCAGTGTTGTCACATGAAAAGATATACTCAAATATTTACAAAAATGTGAGGGGCGTACTCACTTTTGTGATATACTGTATATGTGTCTGTCTGTATCTGTGTATGTATCTGTCTGTATCTGTCTGTATATGTGTCTGTGTCTGTATGTATCTGTGTATGTATATGTGTATGTATCTGTGTATGTATCTGTGTCTGTATCGGTATGTATCTGTGTCTGTATCTGTATAGGGTCAGCTGTTAGCACCCAGCCTGAATAAATGGTGTACGCCTCAAAATCAACTCATGAGGTACGATGACTCATTGATGCACCATATGGACAGAATTCTACACCCTCTGTTACACGCACACACGCACACAGGACCCACAAGCGTCTGCTGAATGACAAACACTTGTAATGTCCACATCTCACCATCATACACCATACATCAGTGATGCACTAGAAATAGAAAGATTAGAGTAGACTGTTTCACTATTCCACATACTGTAGCCTACTATTAAATAAGACTGGCAATCAACACTGTGGATTATAGTAGTTGTTTCATGCATAGCACAGAGTGAATTGATGCTATAAGTAACAATGGCCATTCTATTCCTTCTATTTCTAGAATCAATTCATTCTAAAAGGGGAGTAGACACGCCATGTATTTGATGAGAACAGAGAGGCTGAGCAAAGGCCTAACAGTTATTTTCAATCTATTGCATCATTGTGCGCTTTCTCTGGCCTGAGGCACACACACACACACACTGCATCACAATAAACATTAAAACAGGCCAGCGTAGAAACGTAGATAACAGATAACCAGCAGGGTAGTGTGATTTTCATTGGCACCTATTAGCCATGCACCTCCAAGTATATCTAGTCTATTTAGTCTATTTCTACATGGGTGTTTCATCCGCTCTCAATGGCTGAATGTACATACACACAACTAAAGATCTCAAGTAGCCTCCTCTCCTCCTCTTCTTCATCTGAGGTGAAATAATTGGATAAGTGGAATAAAGTTCCAGTAAGCATCCACCATATTGCTTTCACCAATCCAATGTTTTCAGATCTGTGCAGATGAAGGAGAGGAGACGAGGAAAGGAAGCCACTTTAGATTATTGAGGTGTCCCCTCAATCCACAGTATCTGAAGCTCGCCCTCAACATCAATGACCATTCTACAAAGGACTGAGGAAATACTCAATGATGGGTTAAGACCTGACTGCAGATGCAAAGTGTCAGTCATCTGGGTAGAAATAGATGCATTAGAATTCCTAAAACCTAGACCAGCACAAGGGGTTAGTTGAAGGTCACCAGGAAGTTTGGTCATATCAAACAAGCACTGAGAGGTTGTACAGAAGAACCACACAGAGTATTTACATTATATGACATTGGGATAATATATATAATTTGCAGGCTATCTATACTATTTATACTCATATTGAACTGTACTCATTCACATCTTGCCTGAACAGTTCCCCACATATCATATATAATATCAATTTAATGACTCATATTTTGCAAGGATGCAAGTCAGGGGGTCAGTATGTCAAACACACATGGTTGGGGCAATGCAGCTCAATTGGGGAACACAGGTAACACACACACGGTTGCCATGGTAAGAGCAACTCGACAACAAGAAACTGGGCGACAGGTGTTGACGTCACCCAGGCGGAGGAGTTTCTCAGTGATTGCGTCATTAACTCCTGATCTCTCTTTCGCAACTCTTTTCTCCATCCCTCTCGCTTTCCCTTTTATCTCTTTCGGGTTGATCTTTTCCTCTCTATCCCTCTTGGGCTCTTTCTCTATTGCTATATTACCCTTATTTTCTCTATTTTGCTGTTCCTTTATCTCGATATTCAGTATTTTGTTCCTCTAGCACATTGTGTGTAGAAGCTCTGATACCATCCCTCATTAGCACAGGCAACAACAGCCACTGGCAACAGAAATGCCCCCCAGTAGTTATTCCCTCCTCAACAGGTAGAGGGCACTGTATGGGGGCGGCGTGTGTGTGTTGTGTGTGAGTCATATGGCGGTCAACACTTGAGCTGCTCCATCTCGGAGCACTCCGTGTCCATGTCCGAGTCGTAGAGTGAGTGGCCCGTGCGGTCACTGTCTGGGGAGATTGTGTGTGTGTGTGTGTGTGTGTGAGGAGGACTGGCCTCATCCTGGAAGGTGTCTGTGCGGGAGTACAGCCCCAGGTCCTGGAGTTTGGACAGGGAGTCATCGTCCTCTGTGGTGTCATCATAACAGAAGTCCTCCAGATCAACGAACCACTCGGGCCAGAAGCGCCGGCGGATCCTCTCACAGTACATGGCCAGGTTGATCAGCTCGCCTGGAGTGGACAGGGTGGTTCAAAGGTTAACACAGAGGCAAAGGTCAACAAGATCAGCTGAGAATGGGTAAAAAATATTTATTTTAATAATTAAAGGTGGAGTCTCTTCTAGAGTCTGATTTCTCTCAAGGTTTCTTCCTCATCGCTGTAACAAGATATAAAAAAAATTGCCTGGGATGTTCTTTCTGGGGAGTGATGCTAACCATGACAGGCAATGTGGTTGGTGGTTAGCTCACCTTTGATGAGCTGCTCTGGCCGTGTGCCCGGCAGGGTCCACATGGCAGGGGCTAGATGGCTGAACACAGTGGCGTCCACCATGGACAGCTTAGGACCCATCAGGTACTTCTTATCACCTACCCAGAGAAACACATCAAGAATCAGTGAGCGAAAAGAATGCTGTATGGAAACAAGAGCCATGGAGTAAAATGTGTACCGGAAATTAGTCCACATGGTGTAGTATCCATCTTTCACCAGAAGAGGACAGAGTTGTACAAGGCTGTTCCATCTAGCACTTGAAACTGGCCATAGTACTATATACCTGACAGAGGAGGCTGGTGGAAGGAGCTATAGGAAGACGGGCTCATTGTAATGGCTGGAATGGAATACATTGAACAGAGTCAAACCTGTGGTTTCCATATGTTTGATACCATTCCATCTTTACAATGAGCCTGTCCTCCTATAGCTCCTCTCACCAGCCTCCTCTGATACCCGAATAATCTATAAAACAACAAAGGAACCTACAGCTGGCTTTAGGCCTGGCCTAGATATGAAATGAAGCATGCTTCTAAGGCTGCAGATGGTACCTTGTGAAATGAGACGGGGATGATGATCTTTAGGACTAAGTGTGATCTTAATGATTATCTACAGTGTGCTCTACATACCGAGCAGGGTGGCCAGCGTCCGCATGTCTTTCTCCATCAGAGTGTAGACCTCCTCCTTGGTGAACCGTCCAATCCCGTGGCCGTACATCTCTCTCTTCACGATGCCGCCGGTCAGGTGACTCAGGATCCACTTGAGTAGGTCACTCAGCGGGCCGCTCACCGCCAGCATCTTCTGGGTCTCCTCCAGGTTGTCCACCCACTGACAGTACGCTATGGTCCTGTCATCACACACAGACCAGCAGAGATTTTCATTTGGCCTACAGCAGGGATCATCAACTAGATTCAGCCGCGGCCCGATTTGTTCTTGAGTGGATGGCTAGGGGGCCAGAACATAAATACTAATCATTTGTAGACTACAAATTGACAACAAGAAGCCCAAACAGATATAATATTTGAATAAAACATAATCGTTTCAAACCTTGCTTTCATTTGTATACGATCACATACAGTATATCTCTCTATCATGCTTGAGATTTTTGGAACAGATTTCCAAAATTAAAATCACTTGGAGCTGATTTGCTTGTGTTTTTTCAGTCTTTTATGTCCAACAATGATTCTTTTTTATATAAACTTTGTTTTGTTGGGCTCTGGAGACTTGGAGGGAGGGATAATAAAATTGCCAAATTCTCCACTGGGGGAGCCCTAGACCACAGTATCTCAAATCTATTTGCTGATATAATGTGTGCTCCCGACGGCACAGTTGGTTGGAGCATGCTGCTTGCAACACCAGGGTTTCAAGGTTTCATTCAAGGAACAGATTAGATATTATGGTTTGTGACACAATCACATTCACCAGTGTATCATATATCCTTCCCCAGTATCTAGTGGATGTCCTTCGGTAGTGTATGGAAGTGTCTCACCAGTAGAAGTGTTCCTCCACCATCTTAGTGACAGCCCGGGACACAGCATTCTCCTGCGAACTGAGGTTCTTGTTGAGGCTCACGCCCAGCTTCTCCTCCAGGAAGTCGATGATGAACTCTGTACCAGACACCTGCTCCTGGTTGTACTCTATCCATGGCATCTTCCCCTGGGGAGAAAGCTTCCCATCAAAGTAGTTCTGCAGTAGAGCGAGAGAGAGAGAGAGAAAGAGAGAGAGAGGGGAAAGAGGGAAAAGGAATTTCAATGGTCAATTCCTCTTCAATAGAAAATGACACAACCATTACATCAAAATCACTCATTCAAACACGCACCAACCCAAACATCTCTCTCTCTCTCACACACACACACACACACACACACACACACACACACACACACACACACACACACACACACACACACACACACACACACACACACACACACACACACACACACACACACACACACACACACACACACACACACAGACACACACACACCCACACACACACACACACACACACACACCTGGTAGGGCAGGTCTACCATCCGTAGGTAGGTTTCTATCTTGAGGCAGAAGGGGGAGAGGGAAGGGACACCACTCTTTGGCCTGGAGAACTGGTGAAGGATGATGGCATCTTTAGAGTTGAGCTCCTGTTCTTTCCTATGGACCAGCCAGGACAAGGCAGTGTGAGCTCCACATTCTAATTACTCCTGTTTAGACATTTTATTCAAAGCAACTTACAGTTAGGGCATAATTATATGCATGAATTGTGTGTGGGAAACAAACCATCAACTCTGATGTAGTAAGGCCATCCTCATGTAAGGCCATCCTCATATTGGATAAGTGGAAATTAAGTCCCAATTCAAATACACTGTAGACTATTTTACTATCTCTCGATATATGCATCCCCTGGTAGGCTGTAGTTCACACGTTCATGACACATTCACCTGCAGGCGATTATAGGCTAATGATCAAATTGTAAAAACAATTTTTTTAAAGTAAATATTCTTAGATCTGATACATAAATCCCATGTGCAATAGTATGTCACGTTTTACAGCTATCTAGCACAGGGAGCATTGCACAAGACCCAGGCTGAAGCTCACTTCGGGCAAGGGCGCCATTGCCAACGGGACACTACAATGTCAAAACAATTAGGACACAACCGGATGAAATATTGCAAGACATTAACATGGCCACTGTAGCAGATAATATTACACGTTTGTACTGACCAACGTGGTCACAAGTTAAGTCGATTTGTAAGGAAGTTGTTAACTTCATGAAGGTGCTTAAACGCGAGGTCAACGTCATTGCTGAAATTCCGAGGAGCTGTCCAGTTAGATGTGGTGCTGAAATGCCCACATGCCAACAACAAAAAAGCGTTTTGATCCCATTATCTATAGTGCAAATTGCTTCGGTATAATGACATACAGGAAGAGTAAATCGTTACAAAGTAACTACTTAGAGATCGATGTAGAATGGATCTTCATGACAGTTTTTTTTAAGTATGAAAGAGCACAGGCTGAACAAAAACAAACGCTACGTCATTGCTGAGTAGGCCTTGGGCTATTGTTGCTGCAGGTAACCCGATATGTTTTTGGAAGGACAGCAGCGACCGAAGTCAATACGTTATTTCAATAAAAATCTAGGGATTCTATAGCGAAGCTGCAGTTTCCCAGGTTATCAGATCGCCAATTTCTGTTAGCTCATGTCTATTTGGGCCTGGCTTCTCTCTTAATAATTATCTCACGAGCGAGGTTAGTAAAGGTCATTTTATCACAACCGCAGTGTTTTTCTACTGCAAGAGAGACAGAAAACGAGGAGACATCTTTGGCTTGGGTAAAGCCATATAACCAATATCACACATGTACTATCATCCCATGCCCTTGAGAAATTGTAAGGAAATGAAAGACAACCTTTGCAGCAATAAATATGATCTTCTTATTATTGTAATTACAATGAACAATCGCTAATAACATGCGTCTAATAGGTACATCACTAGAATACGAAGAGCCATAACGGCCGCATGACTCATTGGTTTATTTTTCCATAACGCGACTGAACATGGAATCTCATTCAAGAGGGCGGTTACATCACATTCACAATCCACCCACTCACGAATCTTTATTATCAACCTATTCCGCTCGTGCAGCGCTCAACTCGCCCAGATTAAGTAATATCATACATTGAAAATACAACAATAATATAGACATGTGATGTTCCTAAATAATGCCCAGGCACTACGGCAACCATTCATATTGATATCAATGCCACGAGTAATTGACTGTAGACAAGCGTGTTCTGCATCTACAGTGTTATTGACAGGGCTCTGTTTTTTTGGTAGGCCTACCTGATGGCGAGCAGCTCGTGCAATAGATAGGCAGCGGTGGCGAGCAGAGCGCCCCCGGCCAGATAAAGCGTTTTCCGCCACCACGAGTCAGACCCAAGGGCCGACATGATCCCGCCGTAGTCCTGCAGAGGGTAGGCGATGATGTACCCATAAAACGAGAGCTGCTCATCGGAGCCGCCCAGACCGAAAGAGAAGCTCTGGTTCCGGCCAAGATCAACCACACACGAGCGCGTCCAGGCGAACCCGACGCGCCAGTACATTCTCTCGCTCAGTGGCCTCTTTCCGCCTTGCTTTGGCCGGTTTTGGCTTCATCAACGGGGGCTTCATGGGTGCCGAGGGGTCGTCGCGGTGCGGGATGTGACGAGGAAGAAAGTAACGGCCATCTCGCCTGGCGGTTATCCCCGCAGCGGGGTAGGCATCCTCCGCAGCGGATCGCCGCCGCTCTCTCTCTCTGCCGCGGATGAGGAGTGACGTCACGAAGGCTGTACCTTTGTGTATCAGCTCCTAGAGGCGGAGGGCAAAAACATCAATAAATACACCATGTTACTCCAACAACAAACTCTGTTTTTGCAATAAGCTGGATAATACTACATTTCATACCAATGTCAATGCAGTTGTCTAGGCTACGTTTATTTTTTTTACAGTAGTCCCAGTATAATGGACAGGTCTGCTTTGCAAGAATATATGTAACTAATCTGCATTACCTCTGCTTACCACTAGATGTCGCACTACAGCCACATACCTATTTCCTCAGAATGGTGGTGTAGCCTGTGACTTTGGCAGACCGACATATTTTTATGCAAGATGTTCAGTGCAGTGTGATAGAAACTTCCAGACCATTACACATTTCAAACAAGTCCAAACTAAACTCTCAATCATCTCAAAACTGTCTTCCTCTCCTTCATCTGTAATGATTTGCAAACAGCCAGTAGGTGAAAGTAATAGAGAGGATGACCACCAAGTCTGACTTCATCTTGACTTTCTTTTCAAATCGGGGTATATGAAGCAAAATATAGGAGGAATTCACTATTGGGATGCCCCCAAAGAGAGGGGACTATTAGAATGAACACCCCCCAAAACATTACATTTCCATGCAATAGGACACAGTTGTGCTCCGAAGTCCCCTGACAAGCAGCTTTATTGTGTAAGGCATTCAAGCACCCGGTTCTGGACAGACATAACAAGAGAAACTCAACCCAAAACACTAATCACTCCCACTGTATTATTTACGGCACAGATAATATCAATATCCACAAGTAAATATGCACAAAGGTATTGTGACACTTAAATTTGATGTAATTCATGACGGGTGCACACAGAAAGTAACACTGGACCTGGCAAATGTAGGACTGATTCAATATGCAATAAAGAACACAAGGCTAAAATACAACCTTCCCTCCCCACCAAAAACAAATAAATGTGGTCCTCAGACAATGTTTTTTTTAATTTTTTTTATCATGATAGTAAACACATTTGAGCACTTTTACTTGAAGCAGACTTAGCTAATACAGTTCATGATTTCTACCCATGCAAATTTGCTCATCAAGCGAAACACAAAAGATTAAAATAAAGGAATAAAGACATGAGTAAGGCTCTTTGCAAAGGCTGGAGATGGGCTGGGCAGGAGATATAACAGTAAATGAAGACATCTGAATCTAGTGTGTACCCCTGGAAATGACATTCTCGCCCATGACTTCACCTGCTAAACTCTGCAACCAATCAATGTAGACCTCAGATAGCAGGACATCCAATCGGGTAACATTCAAAAAGCCTTACATCCTATCAGATCGCATCTAAAACAGTACAGGGTACAATCATCTTACAGATACCAGTATAAAGGACTACTATTATCCCTGAGGAATGAAGCAACTATCAAAATGGGCCACTCAATCACGCAGGCGCGCACACACTCACTAATGGTCAAGTTCTCTGGTCCCACGGAGCTCCATATTACATGACTGATCCCTGAGAGAGTTCAAGGATGTCAGGATAATCACAACTCAAAGTCCCCCCTCCCTGCCTACATCCTGTTTCTTGCAGTTTGGTTTAGGTCCATAAAGTTAACTGTTGAGAGACGGAGTAACGTGGCAACACATGACTGCTGGCACCGATTGACTGATGACAGCATTCCTGTGGCCATCTCTCTGATGAGTTATCGTATGAGCAAAGGCGGACTGAGCGTGTGCAGACTTGGTCTTCTGGTTGGGATAACCATATCAGAAAAGAGGGTTTGGGCTTTTTTGGTACCCTGTTTTCTCTGCTATTCTATCAGTTAAAATACATATGATACGTCTCTGATGTCACATCACGGTTTTGTGCGACATAAGTTTCCCCCAGCACCCTGTCCATGGATACCATCTTGTTGCCTATGACTGGCTGTAGGAGTTGTTCTGGTTCCCATTAGAGCTCTGGTCATTCTCACTGGTACACAAACAAACAGGAAACAGTTAGTTGAGGCAGGAAGTGGATGTGTCATGTAAACAGCCAATAACTGGGACATTGAGGTGAGATTAGGAAAGATCTCAGTACCTGTTGGGAGGAGGCTTGGGTTTAGGCATCTTGTTGATCACAGCAGCCATCTCCTTCCTTTCATCAAAGTTCTTCCACTGGTCATAAAGCTTTAGGATGACTCGGATAATCTCCAGAATCTGAGCAGGGAATAAACGTCACCGCACAGTACTCTATTATCCCTAAGGCAACTGGATCTATATACATACAATCAGCTTTCCCCTCTGATTGAGAAATATGCAATTTGTATGGTGTTGCCTTACCTTCTCCATGTCTACAGATAGCTCAGCGAACCATTGCCTGGCGTCCTTCTGCTGCACCACACAGGCAACATGCAGACAGGCTGTGGATGCAGGAGGAAGACATTTAGTGTAACACCTCAACTATATTTTATTGAGCTGAATATCTAGCAGTAGTAAAGGTGAGGGGTCCGATGGGGAGTCTTACCTAGCGCAATCATGAAGGGAGGGTAGAGTAGACAGAGGTCTGTCCTATACGTGTCATTCACTATTCTCCTTTAGAACGAAGAAAGGGGAAACCATGAGTGTTTCAACAGTTCATATCAAATCAATACATGCTCCCACAAAGAATAACTCATACCAGGCCAACGGCAGTAGCATGTCCTCCTGCCCCATGTCCTGCACATACTGCAGCAAGGGTCTGTAGGGGTGGTACACTATCAAACAGCAGTCCTGGAACACACAAGATCAGTTAACCCATCCATCCATCCAACAAATGGATGACATGATCCATCATGGAGTGTATTGTGAGAGACAAAGCATTCTATACTCACCATGAGCTCCAGTAGGTAGAACTCACATTCTAATATCTGTCATGAGGAAAGCAGATGAAGTTTAGTAAATATATCAGTTTCATAGTCACAATTTAGAAGCCTCCTTCTCTCTATTGGCCTCTATTGTTTTGAAAAACAGTATCTGGTACTAGCAGCATCCTGCTTACTGAATCTCTACCGTGTGAATCACCATCATCTCCTCGCTCACTCCACACCAAATCAATAATAGTCTACACAGCTTTTGAACAGGCAAGGTGTTAGGACAGCTCCAACGGGCTCCTGGTAACTCTGTGGAGACGTACATAAATTACCGGCGCCGCCACCGGTGTTGCCTTACCTTCTCCACTTAGCACCGCAGGGAGAAATGTGCCCCGGCGAGAACACACGCCACCAACCAGTCAAAAAAAACTCCCACGGTGATGGGAGTTTCACCATAGGCATGTGACTGCTAGTGGAATGTGGCATCAACATACTGATACCTAACTACAACACACACCGTAATGGACTCATAGTGGTGGATAAATATTCCACAATATAGTGAGTGTATGTTGCGTAAGAGATTGGTCCCACCACCCTGCAACATGATCGTAACATCTAGTTACAACAATGAATGATATCCTATCTAATAACTGTATAATAAATACTACATTATTACACCTAAGAACTGTTTATATAGCACATCCTAATTGAATAGTAAGGTTAGGTAAGACTTACATGGTTCATTCTATAAGGGAACTCCTTTGGGAAGGCATAGGAAAATCTGGTTTTTACTGCACAAAACAAAAAACACTTGTTAGATTTGGAATCACATGAACACAACCCATCAGAATGAATGTAGCCTTTCTACCACAGGACTAGTGTATTTGTCATTTTCAAAATAAGCTAATATCTAAATGGAAACACTTGAGCGTGTCTCCTGACTTACACACGGACGTAGCTGCAGAGATCAGACGAGTGTTTGAAACAACACCAAATTCCTGGAAGAGAGAGAGGCTTTGATGATGCTGTCATAGAGCAGTTAACCCCATCCTACTCTGTGGAAGTAGGGGTGGGGTTAACTGCTCTGTAACATAACCCCATCCCTACTCCCACACAGATTATGTTACAGAGCAGTTAACCCTACTTCCACACAGATTATGTTACAGAGCAGTTAACCCCACCCCTACTTCCACAGACTAGGAAATGTGGAACGGAAAGAACGGGAAATCAGGCCATATACCTCCACTTTAGAAGCCAAGAACACACATGTAGGAGCCATGAGCACTGGGTCTATACTCTTCAGGGAGTACCTGCATATTAGGAAGAGGCAATTAGCTTTTATAAAACAGTTAGAATTTTTTTATTTAACTTTTTTTAACTAGGTAAGTCGGTTAAGATCAAATTCTTATTTACAATGACGGCCTACACCGGCCCAACCCGGACGATGCTGGGCCAATTGTGTGCCACCCTATGGGACTCTCAATCACAGCCGGTTGTGATACAGCCTGGATTCGAACCAGGGTGTCTGTAGTGACACCTCTAGCACTGAGATGCAGTATTTTAGACCGCTGCGCCACTCAGGAGCCTGATGCTCCCCTAATGACATTTAGAATTCCATAAAGAATAGAACATAGTGTTCTTGCCATGAAAACGGCATAAGCACCTGGCATAGAAACGTTTGAAGTAGACGATTGCTGTAGCGATGACCTGCTGACGGAGCTTCAGGTGTTCACCCAGGGCCTGGATGACTAGAACAGAATAAGTCAAACTCAGCGCACATCTAAAGTCAAACATATCAAAAAGCAACCATAAAAGACAATAGATCATTTAGAATATAAAATATATGTAAACAAGATCATTATTGCTGGTTATTGAACAGAGACAAGACCTTAGGGTGATAAATGTGATATTGTACCAACGGTAGGCTAATTCTCACATCACAAAAAACCGTTCCCACCACACTGATGTATCATAATAGGTGGAATCAAAGAAATACAGAGTTAAATATAGCCTTCTTTAGATACCATTGGCAAAGAAGATCTGCAGTTTCCAGTACTCCTCCTCATTCATAAACTTCATATCCTTCTGACGCTCCTTCAGTAGGTCCTGTTTGTCCAGGACCCACTGCAAACTAATGACAGAAAGGAGACAATGAATTACACAACGAGCGATCACATACACACAGTATCATAACAACAAAACGCTGCAGATGGGAAATCTGATAGCGGTGCGTCAGAAAGAATCAACACAAAATGCCTTGACGACCAGTGGCTAGACTGTCACAGAGGCACAATAAATAATTAGCTGGCTCAATAAAGAAATCTTAACATTCATAACTAGCTTATTACCCCTTGGAATTGCATTGATAGCTACTGAACATGTTTATCCGCTACACTAATATTGACCTAACATGAGTGGGCGAACACAATAACGTTAGCTAGCTGTTAGCCAGCTAAAAGCGGGCTAAGCTAGCAAGCTTGCCAACTACTTAGTCCTCAAAACAAAGGAGTTTCTTTGCCATGCACAGTCCTTATACATCACGTTTGGCCAGAACACTTACTAATGCGAGCTCTGCCAGAAGTTCCCCGCCATGGCTTAATAGTTGAGGTAGAAAACGCAACTTTAAATTGTGTTCATTTGTCTTGAAAAATTTGTCAAACGAAGACCAAATGGGGGATGTCACTAGGTACCACACCCACAAAGTCAGAAGGCCCGCCTACTCGACCAATCAGATGACTGAGTGAGATGATGCGTATGCCAGTTTATGGTTAATGACCAATCAGACGAGGGAGTGTGATGACGCATGTGTGCCGACGGGCTTGCAGGAGAAAACGAGAGATGCATTTCTTTTATCTAGTGATCCATCAATGATTTGGCTATTTATTAGTCTAAAGCCAACCGTTCTAAATGCAAATGGTAATCAGATGTCTTCATCGAACTCAGCTTGCAAGTGTATCATGTTTGCCCTTACTCATAGTTACTTGTCAAAATCAAATCAAATTGTATTTGTCACATACACATGGTTAGCAGATGTTAATGCGAGTGTAGCGAAATGCTTGTGCGTCTCGTTTCGACCATGCAGTAATATCTAACAAGTAAACTAACAATTTCACAACTACCTTATACACACAAGTGTAAAGGAATGAATAAGAATATGTACATAAAAATATATATGGATGAGAGATGGCCGAACGGCATAGGCGAGATGCAGTAGATAGAGTACAGTATATATATATGAGATGAGTAATGTAGGGTATGATAACATTATATAAAGTGGCATAGTTTAAAGTGACTAGTGATACATTTATTATATCCAATAGGTTTACTTCAATATCTGCATTGTTTTTAAAATGGCATCTAAAAAACATTTTGCATTCCACATTGTGACAAAACAAAGAAATTAAAGGAAATGGGGAATGGGAAAAAATTTAATTGCACCACCAACTAACCCTGCACCTATACATCCCACAACTTGAGCCCTAAACGATCCAACACCACGTCGTCGGCCTGGGAGAATGGAACCCCTTCTCTCAAAACTTCCTGTAGATCTTCTGCACTAAAATCTCTCACACCCAAATATTTATCTGCTGCTGCAACTACCACATCTATCTTCTGTGATTTTTGCTCCATCAGTGCAATGCAGTTGATCACCATGGCTATAAATGCAAGAACTCTAACCTTACTGGCTCTCTCTTCAGGCCTACTCACTGGGTGGTTCCCAGTCGACTATCCTCTACTCTCTTCACTGCATCAGCATAGGACACTTTCTGCCCCACTTGAACTCTGGCAATCTCAGCCGGTCTTGCTCTATCCCAGTGCACTTCAGATCCCCAGTTGCATGGACACCCCCATTGTTGACACACAGTGCTTTCTCTATCCAAACTGTACACTCCCTCGGACTATGCCCTCCTGCACATTTCTCACATCATGGGATCTCCCTTCTAGTCTGCTGCAACATGTCCGAATCCTTGGGACCTAAAGCACCAAAGCAGGTTCAGAGCATAGGCCCTCACAGAAACGTAAATTTAACCTAACCTTATCAGGAATAAACTCGGTGTCAAAGCTCAATTGCCATTGCCACCGGGTCCACGTCTCACCAAACGGTGGGCGTCAGAAACACTAGAAATATTCCTTTTTATTTGATCTACCTCTACACTCAACGCTATCCCTCTGATCACCACTTTTAACGGCACCCTGCAAAGCACATCACAGGTTGAGCCCCGAGCCGCGTAATGAAGCACCCACAAAAAATATAAACAATTCCACTTCTCAAAACCTTCGCAGTTGTAACCATCCCAAATGTGTCCTTTACCCAGCCCGACGCAATGTATGGGTAGGCCAAAAAGCAGGAATCCACTCCGCAGGTAGGCCCACTTCATCCTGGACTGGCTCAAACCCAGAGCACTCACCACTGCAGTCTGACTCCATTTCAATATAATCAAGGTTCTCAACCGAGAATTAAGACCTGTAAATCACATTACTTGGTTTGTAATGAGCAGACGTAGGCATGTACACATTATTGCCCAAAAAGGTTTATACCATGTATTGTGCTGCTACCATGTTGTTGTCATGTTGTGTTGCCGCCAATGTTATGTTGTTGTTTTAGGTCTCTCTTGTCGTGATGTGTTTTGTCCTATTTTTTAAAATCCCAACCCCGTTCCCGCAGGTTGCCTTTTGGTAGGCTGTCATTGTAAATAAGAATTTGTTCTCAACTGACTTGTCTAGTTAAATCAAAAAATACATCTCAACGAAGGTGTATACTCAGGAAACTAATCTATGATTTTAAAAGCGCCATTCTTACGCTTCTTCGTCATTGCACCTCCTCTGTCGATCTCTCTATTTGGTCCTCAAATTTAAACTCAAGACATGCCATTTCGAAAATGAGTATTTTCTCGCAAACCAGAATACCGGTCTTCACACTTCCTCATTTGATTGGTCGGATAGGTGGGCCTTCTGAGCTGGCATACGCGTCATCACACTCCCTCGTCTGATTGGTCGATTAGGCGGGCCTTCTGACTTTGTGGCTGTGGTAACAACTACCAATAGAAAATTGACAGCCAATAGAAAATTGTCAGCTAATCAATTTGCAGTGGCATCACTCAATGCTGTTCTGACGGTGACTGGGCGTGCTATGCCTGTGTTCCGCGAAGAGGTTGCGGGGTAGTAAATAGTGGGGAAAGGCACATCTCCTGTCGTCTATGAAATTAGCTAGTAGAGATAATATTGTTACTGAACCGAAGTATCCTAACAATGGAAATATATTATATTTCTATGAGCCTAAGAGATAGTTAAAGGACGCAACATTGTGTTTGTCCCATATGGAAAACAACTTTCACAGCAGTGCACTTGGCACCTCAGAACCCGTATGACCTTAGAAGTGACGTCAAAAAATGTTGTCCCATTAGTGAAGAAGGTGAAGAGGGGGTGGGAAAGTGAGGCGGGCTAATTTCGCAGTTCATTCACCCCATCCACTAATGGTCCACTAATTTAGGAGAGTAGGCTAGTCTAGATTATTATTGTCTGACCCAGTGTAATAAAATACATTGTATAAATAATTAATACTCATTCAACCCTTTATTTTTATCTACTAACGAAGTCTGTGATTAGTTTCCAGCGGTGAGTTAAGGTGAAAACACTTAAAGGCAATCATCATGAGTCGCAGCCCAGAAAGGATGTATTCTTACTGCCGCCACTTCAAGGGCCCCCTCGCCGCCTCCTCTTCCTACCAGGTGCGGATCTCGAGCCCCTCGCCAACACGCAAGGATTTCTGTCACCGCTCTGCCAGCTACAGCCGCAGTGGGGGAAGCATAGGGAGGAGGAACATCTCCAGCTTCCGCAAATCCCGCATGACCAAGTAATACAACTGGACTTCTCCTGAAGTTTTATTCTCTGTGGATATGACCATTTTTGTAAAATTGTATTTAACCTTTTTTTTAACTATTAAGGCATTCTAGGCCACAGTTTTGCTTTTCATTTCATATCTGTTTTTTATTTCACTGGAATAGTGCCCCATTTATAATTGTAGGCATAGCATAATAATCACTGTTTACAAAATAACAATTTATTCAGATGGGACACTCATTTCTCTTGATAAGATATTTTTCACTTTGAGTATTAGACCTATTCCTATGCTTTCATTACATGAACAGATTAAAAGTGTTACAAAGTTAAATGTAGTGGATGGTTGATGGCTGGCCTTGTCCCCTCCTGTCCTGGCCATAGCAGTGTGAGTATGGGGGCCCTGTGCTTTGGCATGGGTCTGGGGCCCAGCCTGGATCTGGATGTAGCTGCAGCGGAGAACCAGAAATTCCTGAGCACACGCACCGGTGAGAGGCAGGAGATGGTGGCCCTCAACGACCGCCTGGCTATCTACATTGAGAAGGCAAGACCACACCTCATCTCACACACTAATGTTCTCCTCCTCTCTCTCAAACTGTCTGCGTCGAGCTTTCCTCTCTAACTTCTGTCTATCACACACCCTGTACCTCTTCACAGTCATGCCAGCCTGTCTTTCTCTGAGCTGTCTCTCACTCACAAATCCATGATCCATCCCAGATGCGTACTCTGGAGGGGCAGAACAAGCTGCTGGAGGCTGAGATTGATGTTCTGCAGAACCGCTATGTGAAGCCGTCTGGGCTGAGACAGCTCTACAAGGGCCAGCTGAGAGAGCTCCACAGGATCGCTGAGCAGATGAGAGTGTAGATTTATGACCACCAATATGGCCCACCTAGTATAGCCTATGCATGATATTTACTCTTACAACTGGGATGGGAGTCACATGTATTGGGTTTGACTGTGTTTCCCCCACTCTAAGGACCTGGCTAGCAGACAAGGGGGCCATGGCAGGACAGGTGGAGGTGCTCAAGGTCAAATATGAGGAGGCTCTGGAGGCCAGGAAGAAGCCCGAGTTGGAGATCGAAGCCTTCCGCCCCGTGAGTCAAACACCGATGCAGACATAACCATTAAACAATATCTACATGACAAACTCAAATTGTACACACACAGAATCACCTACTTCAATTACCAGGCTTTCATGAAATCATTTTCTATCTTCCCAGTTATTCTTGTGTACACACTCAAAAATAACTTGATCCCCTAACCTTGCTATCTGGCAGGATGTGGATAGAGCTACCTCGGCACGTATCGGCTTGGAGAAACAGCTGCAGAACCTAGATGTGGCCTTCCCTACCAGAGTTCACAAAGAGGTAACATTTCTGTGTCTATATCTATATTTATATCTGTTCATAATGAGGAAGGTAGGTGTGTCTATCTGTATTCACACTGTAAGTGTCTTTAACTGCCTTGAGTCACAAAGGGGCAACACCTCTGTCTATCTATTTTCACATTGAGTTAGTAACTGTCTGTCCACAAAGGTGGACTGTCCACATATACCTGTGTCTATTAGCAGCATCTGTTTAGAGGCAATTCCATAGTAACAGAATTATGCAGAGACTCAGATTTCTCCATTTAAAATGTATGCCAACCAAAAACCATTGATTTCAATGTTGAACAAATAATACAACTCTGAACAATTTACACAGTAAAAAAAAAAATACTGGAAAAATTGTGCAGATGCAAAGTTTGGTAACAATAACAGTAAAATCTCCCTCAGTTTAATTCTGCTGTCAAACTTTATCTGCACAGTTCTTCCTGTAAATGTGTTTTTGTACAAAATTCAGTGGGAATTGATAAAAGTAGTCCTTGTGCATAGAGTTTTATGGTTTCTTAAACTTTGAAATCAATGGTTTTTGTTTGGTATATATTTTAAAGGGAAAAATCTGAGTCTCTGCATAATTCTGTTACCATGGAACTGCCCTTAGTGTGGCTTCTGGTCATCACAGGCATGCATTTGGTTTACACGACTGCTGTAATGACCTGCTAATTACTTTTTATGACAGGTTATGATTTACAAGGGGAGTGTGGAGAGTGTGGATTGGCAGACTGATGGGCAACCATTTAGTGACTTACTGTGAAAACTGCATGGGAGGCTTACACAGAAAGGAATGAAAGCAAATTCATAGAAGGAACGAGTAGGCTCCATTTTGTTTGCCCCTCTCAGGAAATCGAGTAGCTGATGCAGCAGATGTACAAGACAGTTGCCAAGGTAGACATGACCTTTGCCCTCCCTGACCTCTCCTCCGCCCTCAAACAAATCCAGTCGCAGTATGACAGCATTGCCGTTAGAAACCTACAGGTACCAATTACACATTGTTAATTATATACTGTATAACATATGTAATTACACATTATTACATATATAATGTATTACATATGTAACTTTACATATTACATATATACTGTATCACATATGTAACTACATATATTATTACATAGAAAACGGAATCCATTTTGTTTCTGTTGTTCGTCAGGAGATTGACGCTTGGTACAAGTCAAAGTTTCAGGACATGAACAATGTGACGACCAAACGTGCTCCAAGAGTTCAAAGGGTGAGAGAGGAAGTCTGAGGTTACAAGAAAGATGTAAGTGCAAACTTATTTTCTTATCATCATTGATCCTGTTATTGACACCGCCGGTCAACAGATTAAAAACATGGGTGTGCTTCTGTGTGTGTGTAGATCCTAAACCTAGAGCGTGAGTTGGAGTCCATGAAGACGAGGAATGAGTCACTGGAGAATCATATTTGTGATGCTGTGGCGAGACGCATGAAAGAAGAGACACATCTGGTGAGTAGTGTTACTCCCACAACACATCTTTACTGTAGAAAGAAGCACGGCAGGTCAGGGCTCTTTTAAAAGTGGGCAACAAGTGAGTTCTTTAAAATGGACTCTAACAGCCGCTTAGAGTTGGATCCCTATGACCTATACGCTTGTGTGTGTTTCCCACAGTAGCGTATTGAGGGGCTGAAGGTGATGAAGGAGAAGATGGCTCTGCTGCTGAGGGAGTACCAGGAGCTGCTCAACGTCAAGATGGCCCTGGAGATTGAGATCACCACCTACAGGTGACATCACACCTTCCCCAATAGTCTAAACAGGCTTCTGCTCTTCTCGCGTCTTATCTCCTTCTTGAATAGACAGTGGACAGGTGAAAGCAAATTGACAGTAGGAATCTCCTGGGTTTGTCAGATCTGTGGAGGAGATTAAACAGAGAAGACAAGGAAAAGCAGCAACACAAGTCTTTTGATATGGTTATTCTTTTGATATGTTAGTAAGTGTATGTGTGTTTTGTCCTTGCTTCTCTGTGGTTGTATATTTGTCAGGGCGCTGATCAAGGGCAGGACAGTCTCAGTACCATGGTACGGAGCATGTCTCTGGGTGGAGGAAGAGGAGGCATGGCTATCAGTGCTAGCAGGAGTGCTTGCTCCGCCTCTGCCTCCGTTAGCGGGTATGGTGCTGGGCTGGGGCAGAGTCCCCAGTAATGGACATAACGGAAACACCAAAGAGGCCCCTGACAGGGTAGTGGAGGTGAAATCAACAGAGAGCTATGAGGAACAGTCAGTGGAGATGACTGAGCGTCAGACTCTTCTCATCAGGTAGAGCAAGCCTGTGGCAATAACTCAATCATAACCTATTTACATTTACATTTAAGACATTTAGCAGACGCTCTTATCCAGAGCGACTTACAAATTGGAAAGTTCATACATATTCATCCTGGGCCCCCCGTGGGGAATGAACCCACAACCCTGGCGTTGCAAGCGCCATGCTCTACCAACTGAGCCACACGGGACCACCTATGATCTATCGATAAAATATGAAATACCGATAATCTGTTTTGTCATCTGAAAATATGCTAATTGTGTACATTTGTGTCACCCAGTATCATTTTTAACACTCTTGTCCTGGCATTTTTATCTCAGAACAGTTAAGACAAGACACGTATGAGTGACAAACAGGAAAGCACCATCACCGGACCTGCTGACGACACAGACGAGGATTAGAATGTTAGACCAATACCCTTTGGACCTAAGCCCTTCCACCCACAAATGTATCCTACACCAACCCCCTAGCATAATGGTCTTCAGGATCAGGACGCCTATGGTCCTCTTCTGTGTGTCTCTGGCTGCACTAAACTCTGAGCCTCACACTTCCTTTCTGTTAGCCTTTAACTCCCTGTGTCTTAGAACCATCTCTCTCTATAAGCAACAAATAAAAAACACCAAAGCAATTACCATATTTTCTCTTGATGTGGTCATTTCAGAGAGTATACCTGCATTTGGGTTATTCTGTTACGTATTAAGTCTATGTACTAATGCATGCCATTTATTCCATGTAACTAGAGGGTTTTTGAGAGGATACGAACTAAAAAGAAATGCAGAACAAGTTTGATGTCAGTTTCACTTTCATATCTTTACTCTTGGTGTTGAACAATTACATAGCAGCAGTCTTTCCAGTTGATCTGTTCATAGTAGTGCAGATACTCAGATATGCTAAATTGATCTACAATAATAACTGGTAATGTAAACACTTATAATTACATGGGAAAAGTACAAAACAAATACATTGACAGGATTAAGGTTGGGTAAGAAGGGGGATTAAAATGTTTACCTTATTTAGCATATGCTCCCTTCACATTGACTGAAATCAATCACATTTTTCAGACTCATAGAAAAGTAGCAATAATACAGTATTAAATGCTGTATACCGTATAAATGATTTGGCACCTGATAAAAAGGCTACAAAATGGGACTGGGTTCAGGAAGTGTGGTCCATCTTCAGGAGATTCATGGATTTTTCAATAGACTTAAATTGCATAGTGTGTGTGTGTTTTATAACGATTTAGGCTCCTCTCCTACTCCTCCAGCGAGGCGGTATACTGCCAGGCTAACTTCATGTGCCAGGGCATCGGCACTCTCCTGAAACACACAAACACATTACCATCACCACCATCATCCCCATCAGACAGTGAGAGACAGAAAAAGAAAGTTAAAAGGCATAGTGAGTGAACATGGAAGGTGAATTGAGTGGCTCACTATCACTCCATGTCTCAGCCTCTCAGTCCCACCTGTGTGTCTGCCTCAGCGTACACTCGGACCACATCCTCTGTGCCAGAGGGACGGACAAAGGAGCGTGCCTGTCTGTACTTCTTCACCAGGCTGTCTATGGCCTCCTGCAGACCTGCTGGACTCACTGTTCTCCTCTCTGCATCTGTAGTGTCAATCACCCGCCGGTCTGCCACCTATTGGCCGTACAACAACTGCAACTGAGGCACTGGGATGAACTGTGTTAAAACGTATGTACTAGTTTCCTTTAATATACAGTAATTTATAGTAACATACGATGCAACTCCCTGAGTGCACATACGCAAACCTTGACTTTGAGCTGTCTGTTGGGCAGGTCTGTGTAGATTGCGTCCCATTGTTGTACTGTCATCCCTCTGATGGCTAACACAGCCTCAATCAGCAGCATGTCAGAAATAGCATCTCCTACAGTCTACAGAGAGAAACGTAAGTAATGCAAACAGGATTTGACCCTTCATTGCAATGACCCTTGTGTAGTCCCTGAATTGCTAAAATGGTTGACTGGGTGTTTCGCAATATGCATATTACCGTGCTGCACACTCATGTGCCGAGTGCATTCTCAGAGGACGTTCTCTTGAGTATGTTCTTGTGAGGACGAGTGTGGAGAATACATAAAACATTACATTTGAGAAGCACTCGCACTTCCCCTACCATATTACCTCACACCGCCCCTCTCCCCCATTCACTGAACCTTCTTCCAGCCAGGACAATGGCAACAATAGATGAAACAAGATATACACAAAGCAAACGTTTTACTTCATAACTATCAGCTAGCTATATGTCAACAGCAATAATCTAGCTAACTAGATAGTTTATTCGCGTGAAAAATGTCAGCAGTCAGACGTCTACAGCGGGTGGTCCCTAAAACACTGTGTGCTGAACGATCGGTAGACAAACGCTAGATCCACATTCGGTACGATGTGGGCAAGCCTTAAGAACTGAAATGTCAGCCTGTTTTGGTGGGATGGAGTTTTGGCCTGCCGGGTGACATCACCAGAAAATGTGAACAGACCAATAATAAAGGCAATTCCAAACCTCTCTGCCAATAGATGGGTTGGTTGTTTAGCAACAAAACCGATGAGTGCGCAAATATGGGGCAAAAAAGACAGGGTTGGCTTAGATTGTTGACAACATGTAAACTATATTTTGCCTCCAATGTTTATTGAATAAATTGCACATGAGCACTTGTTGTCTATGAAATACATTGTTACAGTTGTTGGTTAGCTAGCTAGCGACTTTTTAAAATATTAGCATAGAGGTGACGTCAATCAAAACAAGTCAAGGTATCAAGACAAGATAAAACACTTACGATCCCCACATGGCAGTTTCTTGTCATTGTTGCTAGCCATCTGCTCATCCAGAATCACAACACAAGGACTTCTGTCCCATTTAAAAAAAAATGTATTTAACCTTTATTTAACTAGGCAAGTCCGTGAAGAAATAATAACGCAACCGCTGGTGGACATTATTTGGGCTGATGCAAGAGAAAATAAACTGACTTCAGAATGAAATATTGCCTATTCACATCTCATATGTTGTCTGACTACAATATTTTATCTTGATATGTTAAAGTTCCAATGCAGCCGTTTTTATCTCAATATCAAATCATTTCTGGGTAACAATGAAGTACCTTACTGTGATTGTTTTCAATGAAAATGGTCAAAAAGAAACAAAAACAGTTTCTTAGCTAAGCTAAATTCTCAAGAACAAATTTTCCTATGACTGTTTGGGAGTGGTTTGATTGGGGAGGGGAAAACTGAAAACTAGCTGTTATAGACGGCTTAGCTGAGACCGTCACAGAAAATGATACGCATGCTTCAATGGGGCGGCAGGTAGCCTAGTGGTTAGAGCGTTGTGCCAGTAACTGAAAGGTTGCTTGATCGAATCCCCGAGCTGACAAGGTAAAAATCTGTCGGTCTGCCCCTGAACAAGGCAGTTAACCCACTGTTCCTAGGCCGTCATTGTAAATAAGAATTTGTTCTTGACTGACTTGCCGTGTTAAATAAAGGTTAAATGCTTAGAAATGTGTACAAGCGGATTACGCATCCAAAAAGTGCCTTCTGTGCTTTTATTTGGACTCCAACTAATGCATGCTCCAATTTCCGTGCTCGGACCACGGTACTGTAGTATGCATATTGAGAAACACCCTGTGTTGACCTGACAATGTGTGGCCATACCTGGTTGATGAGGTTAACCGTGTTCTGCAGTAGAAGTGCAGCTCTCCTCCTCTCAGCGTTGGTGTTGGAGTCCTGGGCTAGCTTCTGAATCTTCTCCTCTGCTGCTTTACTGAACAGAACCTGAGACAGGACCACAACATAACCATAGTCAGACGGGCGGCCATTGATTGCGTGCTTTCAGTGTGAGTGTGTATTTGTATGTTGTTTGCTCACAGTCCCATGGCCGTTAGCCTCAAAGTAAACACCAATGTCAAACTCCTGAGCTGCATGGTGAAGGTGTTTCACTCCTGTCTTGGTACACCTCACTATTACCTGGGAAGAGGGAGGAGAGGTCAGCACTGATCACATGTGTGTGTTGGAAAGACTGAGTGTGTGTGTCCACACCTTCATGGTATCTTCCAGGTATTGTGTAGAGCTGCCGTTAGCGTACGCTGTCTGCACCACGGCTATCTGCAGGTCAAGACCAGCCTGCACAAACCAAACACACACAGGGGGAACACAGGTTAGTGTGCTCACTTCTGAATGAGGATGGTACTGAGTCGGTGTGTGTTACGTAGGGGCGTGTTTAAGCATCATTCATCTTGGTTAACCCAGAACTAAAGTCTTGCGTAATTGGTCAGCTGCTTGATTAAGTTCTGAGTCCATACATGTTAAGAGAAGCAATGAAGAAATGCTAGAACGAGGAGCAGAACGAGTAGCTCCACCCTCTGTCTTCACAAGCTATGGGCCGAATGTCAGCTCCCCTTCCGAATTTCAAAAGATGCTATACACCTGCGAAATCGTGATTTGTGCAAATAACCAGTGATGAAAACCCCAAGCCCCGGAACTATTGCTACTCGTTAGCTAACAGTGCTTATAGTAGAGACAGATCGAAGGTACCACTTATGTTTACTGCAGTCTGCCCACCAGAGATTAAAGCATCCGAGGTAAGTATAGCGAGTGTGTGTGCATATACTTGTGTGAGCAGTTCTTTGAGGTAGGTGCTGATGAGAGTGGCAATCTTGTCTCCATCAAGCAGATGGAATCTCCCTGCAGAGCCGCTGTAGTAATAAACTATACGATCAGCATCGCCATCATAGGAACAGCAACGCTCCCCAGCAGTCATCTCCACCCCTAGAGAGAGAGGAAAAAAGAGAGAAGAAGAAGGGTCAGAGCCTTCCACTTCAGGAGTCTGGCTGTAGCCTACAGTATTTATTAAATGTAACTCATTGAGATGTCTTCCCTCTGGTTGCCAAACATGGAAACTATAATATAACAATCCTGACTGTCCTGTGTTTCATAATGAGATATAGCAGGTCTGTTTATCAGTCACCTGTAGTCTGAGAGACACACCCATGAGTCAAAGTTCGGTTTCGACCTTACTGTACATTAAGACACACCAAGAGGTGAGCCCTACATCAATAACAGTGGTCCCGTGTAGCTCAGTTGGTACAGCATGGAGCTTGCAATGCCAGGTTTGTGGGTTCAATTCCCACGGGGGACAGTATGGGGAAAAAGTATTAAATTGTATGCACTTGCTACTCTGGATAAGAGCGTCTGCTAAATGACTAACGTAAATAATCTTAAGTAGCTTCCTCTCCTTGTTTCTTTTTCTTTCCCTATACAGATCTGAAATGTAAAATGACAGTTGCAAGTGGATATTCTCCATATAGCTTCCACTTGACTTACCCCATCTCTTCACAGCAATACAGATGCAGTGCAAATAAAATACAGAAAACTGGGCGAGGATGCTATTTGTGGTCTATTGAGATGCACACATGGAAAGAAAAGAGACAAGGAGCGGTCTACTGAACTGCAGTCGCACCTTTGGGAGCTCTCTGCTGTACTTTGACGTAGTCGGCTCCACACAGGTGGTTGAGTTTTCCGCTGGAGCCGTCGTTGAAGAGGGACAACTGCAGCTCATTCTTCAGGTAGGTCTCCATCTCACACACCTTCAGAGCCCCGATACCATTAGCGCCGTCCACCAGCAGGGCCTTCTGATCATCTGTACGGTTAGGCACCTGGAGAGAGGGGGTAACATTATTTTTCATGAACAATCATTTTTAACTGCTTGAAAATGTGTATACATGATTTATAAAATAATATACATGCTTATAACTGCTTACAAATGTGTGTACATGATTATAAATGATTAAATAAAACATTTGTATTCTTAGTCATGCTTATTAAATGGAGGTTACTATAGTGTTACAGACAGACAGAGGTAATGTAGTCTTACATTCTTAGTGAGCTGGATGAAAGCCTGGGAGAGTTTCCGGTAGTAACCTTTGACAGTGGCTTCACCGTAGCGACCCTGGGTGTTCTGACAGCATACCATGTAGTGCAGCTGGGGTGTGGTCACCAAGCCATAGTCTGATAGACAGGGAAAGACACCAATCAGTGATTTACAAAAAATAAAAATAACCGAACACACAACACCAAGGAGTAGTCGAAAAAGAAAGACAGAAGGATTGACATAATAGACAGCTAAGGAAACCTAAGAGTTAACGCACCTTTACTGTGGCCTCCCAGGGCGTGGACTCCATCCAGTACTGCCTGTGATAGGCTGTCACTACTGGGCCTGAAGTAACACAAACAATCAGATTAAACGTCTAAGGAGATATCGGAGTTGCCTGACGACTCAAACTGAATTCCTCCTCTGCTGTATGTTCGCTACATAGTTCAGTCTGAGAATTCCATCTTTGAAGTTGTTTGTGGTGACGTCAAAATGTTGTACAAAGCAAAGTCATCAGTGACTGGATCATATCTAACCAATCAGAGTATCAAAGCCAATGACGCCGCTTTACCCACGTGTGTTCTGGCCCAATCCATTGGTTTCTGGGACCAATCAGAATGGTTGCATTAATTTGCATCACCAGGTGCCTCAGGTGGAAAGAGTTTACGTATTTAAGACCATTCCATTGGTCCTAAAGTTAAATCTCCACCCACCCAGGGCACTGGGTGATGCAAAAGGAACTCACCCCGTTATATTGTTATTCATGGTTATAGTTCAGTTTCTAGAGAATGCTAACAACCCAGTACCTGGTGTCTTTGCCCACGAACACGCTGGCCTCTTGGGCCATGCTGATGGCCTCTCTCTCTATGACGTCTTTCAGAGCAGTGAGGAGCTCCTCCTGCTCCGCGTTGGCCAGCTGGGTGGCATAGACCTCCCACGTAGGGGTCACCATCTCCCCCATGGGGTCCACCAGCTTCACCCCGTTATCCTCCTGGAGAGGGGGTGATATAGTGGATAGGAAGGGAGAGGTGGAGGGACGGAAAGAAGGGGTATGATGAGAGGAATAGGAAGGGGTCGTTGTAGTATATTGGATAGTAAAGGTGAGGTAAATGGAGGGGGAGAGAGAGAGATAAAGATGGATATTGTGTAAGTCAGAAAAGCAATAGTTTACCTGAAACCAAATCAATACTAGACAACCTTCCTCTAATAATATCTGAAAATCAGCCCTGAGAGCACACCAGAATAGAACACCAGAGACTATCAGTTAAAGAGAAACTGAAGCCACACAGACACAGTGAATGATTAATAGGCTACTGAATGCACTTCATGTTTAGTTCACCTCAGGGTTGTGTGACGCAGTGACCATGACTCCGATGGTGGCCTTAGTCTTCTTGGAGCGGAGTGTAGCCAGTAAACCCATTCGGAACATGACGTGGTCTAACTGCTTAGAGTTGGTGCGGAACCCAGCAGTACCATACTGTAGGACCAACCCTACAGGTTTAGGGTGGATAGCAGATTTCTGGGATACTTCCTCAAACTGGGCCATTCCTGAAACACATAACAGGGAAACAAAGGGGATGTCCTGATAGTCTGAAGTTGGTTCCTCTCTTCAACTCCTCTCCTTCATAACATGTAGTTTATAGTCTTCAAGGGGCTAAACATGTTAGGAACCCCAAATAATCATCATGATCTGATATTCATTCAGAACACCTTACAATAATAACGACGACAGCCATACACCTTTGTAAACACTATTAAAATATTTGATCTGTCAATTAAATTTTTTATTTAACCTTTATTTAACCAGGTAGGCAAGTTGAGAACAAGTTCTCATTTACAACTGCGACCTGGCCAAGATAAAGCAAAGCAGTTCGACACATAACAACACAGAGTTAACGTTACACATGGAGTAAAACAAGCATACTGTCAATAGTACAATGAGGTGACTGAGAAAACATGTTCATCATGCATTCGTTGTTAATCCTCCATAAACCTAGGCCCTACTAGGACATACTTTACGGGGCAAAGGTGTAACGTTATCTGTGCTGAACATTAATGTCAACCAGCTAGCTACTGCAGAAACATGATTGAGCTCCTCTGACAGACTGATATGGAACATACGTGCAGCGTATTTTACTTGTTAAACGATCAATAGAATACAGGCTATTCATTTCGAAATACTTACTTAACTGATTTTTTTTTTTTATCTTTCACTTACTTGCAGTTGTTGAAGAAGAAGCTACCAAGGAAGTGGAGTGAATGGAAAGCTTCCTGATTCTTCTGGCGACGTGGCTGCGGTTCAGGGTACGTCACGTGACCACGCCCTTCAAATGTGGTGCGCTGCTACTTGGCACGAACCCAATAATCTGAGCACATGAATTGGGCGGATTACACGTTCTGTTTTGATGCATTTATTCAGTGGCCACCGTTTTAGACGACGATTTCCAACAAGAACAATTAGTGGAACAATTAGTGGGTTTGTTTTTCCGATGTTTTTTTCCCACCCAAGACAAATAAATGCTGTATGTATAAAATGTACAGAACACACGTAATAAAATGCCTAGAATAAATGTGTCTTTAATAAAATGCAGTTATTGTCTATTATATGATATTGCTCTGTATAGCCTTTGCAACAAACGGCAGATAACGCTACGTTATTTATAAGGGGTCTAGGCAATACAATTATGGTAATTATATGGCTTTATAGGCTACAGTGTGCGGTAAAATGTCAACGACCAGGCAAGGCTACAGTAATGATTGAGAGAGTAGTTTAATTGAGAAAGGACCGTCATGAGGGCACCTGCCATTTGGAAAATATAGGCTAATCCCTTTGCGCAGTGTGTTCGAACCTGGCTTCTAATATTGTGCACCCTTGCAGCAGTGCACACTCGTAAATTAACCCTTTGTCATATTAGCAATATGAGTTCTATACTGTAGGCCTACAGGAATACTCCCCTTTAAGAACGCACGACCGTGAGCGTGGTAGACGTGGGCGTGTGTCGGTTTGTTAATAAAGCGTCACCTGACCCTGGCCTAACACTAACTGCATTGAGGGAAGAGAGGATAGAAAGGCAGACAGATAGACACTCTAAATAAATAAACGAACGAGTGAATTAAATACACAGTTATTTCCAACATCTCCATCTTCATATAGTAGCCTATTCCGCGTTCTTGGATTGGTGCGCCGGTCAGTGTTTGCTAATGCCACAGGGGAAGAGGCGCATCTGCTGTAGACAAAGAGAGAAGGGCAACGCGCCTATCAGACATTCCTGATCAGAAAAAAAGATCCGGTAGGAATATTTTAACCCACGAGCCGACAAGGACACTGTGCGTCAATACTACAAAAAGCTCTACATCCTACCCGTGCATTTACCTCTTTTTTTTTTACCGTTTTGCGTGCGTCGTGGGGAGTGGAAACACTTGACCGTCAATCCGATGTTCCTGCAAAAAGGATAAGGGAATATTCTGTGGATTTTTGATGAAGTTTGGACATTTGGCCAAATCCATTCATTCCGAGGACAAGAAGCGCTGCGCGGTTGCAACGTTTTCGATCTCCTGATTGTTTCTTTGTTAGGCCTATTGCTTTATTGCTGTGGTGCGAGGAAATATATTATATTGCCAGCGTAGTGTTACGTAAGAGTGGCGTTATCCAAGGTGCTGAACTGGACGTTATAACGGGACACAAGGCAAGGGAAGAGAGCAATCTTGCGTAAGTCTAACCATGTCAGAACACACATATAAACGTGACCTAATGATTTAATTTCAAATTGTGTCTTTATTTATTTACTTGAGCTAATTTTGAAAATGTGTTACCCATCCAGAAGGTCACAGGCCTATCCGTGAGGGATTTGGAGAGGACCGCACTGCACTGGCATCGTTGATACCCGTATTCCTGTAGGAAGACCGCCTTTTCATATTTTTTTTTCTCATTAGTGAAATAAGTTCTTGAGGTGGTCGACTACACGGGGAGAAAATGTCGGGGCAGACGCTCACGGATCGTATTGCCGCTGCGCAGTACCAGTTAACGGGATCAGAGGTATCTCGCGCCGTCTGCAAAGCCACCACTCATGAGGTGATGGCGCCCAAGAAAAAGCACCTGGAATGTAAGAGCACTCCCATCCCCACCCTTTTGCGCATATATTGATATTATGTTCTTTAGGCCTACTCTCCAACTTGATCGGGATAGACAATTGTTTATTCAGAACACACAGAAACACACACACACACATACACACACACACACACACACACACACACACACACACACACACACACACACACACACACACACACACACACACACACACACACACACACACACACACACACACACACACACACACACACACACACACACACACACACAGGCAATATCAAGTGTAGAACACATGTCACTGTAAACTGCATCATTTGTATTAGATATCTGTGGACAATTTGTTTGACATTCATTAGAATGTCACTTGAGATGTTAAGCAAGTCTTCAACCAATGCATTACATTTCTTTGTTCCTGCCCAGCATGTGGGCAGAGTGGTAACATTAATTGATGTTTCCATGGAGATGACCCCAATGGTGACCCCTAGTCATCTTACATGTGCAGCCCTAGTGATTGGAGAGAGAGGTGGTCATAATTCAAGACAGGCTGACACACACAGAGGCCGATAGTTATAATACACAATGCTCTTGTTCACTTGCCCTTGCACACTGCCCCTCCCAAACTTCCCTTAACAGATCCATATGGCAGGAGCGCATGTCTTCAAGTCTTCACGGGCTGCAGTGTCTGCTAGTTTTGTTATTGATTAGCTAAAGAGCTCCCTTACTTGGTTTCACAGGTATAGCCTACACACTATGCCGTACATCAACTGACAATGCACGGGCAACAACTAGAAAACAGATATATGTAGCCCGACTATAGGTAGATAGGCCTTTACATCCAAGTTGGCTTATTAACCAGTAGCCAATTTTTCCTGCATCACCACAGAATTGCAACTTCATACCAAACAGATCTGTTTCTAAAAAGACACAGGGTCTGCCTCATGACAAGACATTATCAATCACTGTCATTCGGCCTTGCAGCCTGAGTCAGACTAAACCAGTCATCCTCCGTTGCGTGGATGGGTGGTGTTCCACCTGTCTATGTGTGTGTGGTCAGGTAGCTGGCCTAGTCTTAGGCTAGGTCTAGCAGGACTCATGCCTTGTACTGTATGATCCCGCTCTCCACTGAATAATGCATTAATCAGCCAATGTCTGGCCTGCATTATTTACACAGCCTAAGGTGGCAATGCTAATGGTAGAGTAGGCAGGAGACTGCTAGGGATTAGTTTAGCATAGCAGACAGAGAGAGACAATTCACAGAACCCTTTTCAAGGGAAAGACCTGAGCTCTTTAGCCAACAAAATATATTTTAATGTTTACTGTACAGTTATAGGATCTTCATTTGATCACCCTGTTACAGGAGAACTTTCCTGCAATGTATTTCCTGATTTGTCCTTGTTTTGAAGATTGCTCATTAAGAAATGCTAGCTGCCATGACTGATGCCAAAAACGAGAGTTGTCTTGGGAAGTGTGGTTTGATGTGGGTGTGTTATGTTCACATATCGTACCTTGGCACTGTAGCAACTACATGGCCACTTCCTCAAAATAGTCACTTCCTTAAAATAGTCACAATTAATCTAAGATAAATTAAGAAATCTTTAATTAATTTAGACGTTTTTGCAGAGGAAGTCTTAGTCATGCAATTGTACATAGCTAAGCTGTTTGGTGCAGTATTTCTCAAGTAAAATTAGCATGAGGCCTCCCGAGTGGCACAGCAGTCAAAGGCACTGCATCGCAGTGCTAGAGGCATTACTACAGACCCGAGTTCGATCCCAGGCTGTGTTGCAGCCGGCCACGACTGTGAGACCCATGAGGCGGCACACAATTGGCCCAGCGTCGTCTGGGTTAGGGGAGGGTTTGGCTGGCCGGGATGTCCTTGTCCCATCGTGCTCTAGAGTCTCCTGTGGCGGGCCGGGCGTATGCACGCTGACTTCCGTCACCAGTTGTACAGTGTTTCCTCCGACAGATTGGTGCGGCTGGCTTCCGGGTTAAGCGGGCAGTGTGTCAAGAAGCAGTGCGACTTAGCAGGGTCGTCTTTTGGAGAACGCATGGCTCTCGACCTTCGTCTCTCTGAGTCTGTACGGGAGTTGCAGCGATGGGACAAAACTGTAACTAACAATTGGATATCATTAAAAAGGGGTAAAAAGTACAACAAAAAATAACAAAATAAAACGTGCATGAAAAACTAGTCAGTGCCCTGAAAACAGTCTATGGAGTTAGGAAAGTCTGGCTTCTCGCTCAGGACTGATTTCTGAGAACAATAACATGTCGACAACTTCATCATCTGCAAGCTGTCAAACTATCGTAAATAAAGCGCAAGCTACACACTGTTTATCAGTGTACAAAATAATTTGCTAGCTAGCTAAGTTCCAACTCTGTGTTTGTCAATTAAGCTATCAAGCAGTAGCTAGCAGGCACAATGAGCAGCCAGGCCACAATCAGCTTATTAAGTCACTGGCGAGTGGCGACTAGTGGCTTTGGTGCCGCTTAGTTTTTTTCACAACTTTATCACTATCTATTACCAGAGTGTGTGTCTGTCTGTGTTTCATAGGGCCTCATGTTACAAAACAGGTCGTGGGGACACATGACGCTTGCAAAAGGGTTTTGGAATATTGACAAGTTGCAGTTTGGATACAAGTGTTGTCTGATCGTCTCAATTGATTGACACAACGGGTCGCCAAACGAACTATGGGAATTGGTTCCCCTTCACGTGATGTGATTAAGATGCTTAATATCAAAGATGTTTACAGTCACGCCACACCCTTACTGTACCCATGTGACATGTCACTATAAAAGGCGATATGGTGTGACATACTGTCTTTTCTTCACGATCACGTTTGTGTTTTACAATGCAAGATTGCTATTAATCCCCTTTGGATTACTTTCTTACAATTCTTCTATGACTTGAGGTGCCCGAGTAGTTATTTTATCTAATCTACTCCTCCTCTCTCTCTCTCATTATTGTGCCTGCCCATACTAGCTAACTTTTATTACTTTTTGTAGGGCAAAAAACATCACCCAGATAGGCTAGTCTTGTGAGAGACTCGTCATCATGCAAGCGGCCAGACAAGTGAAAATTATTGTCAGTAGGGAAGATTTTAAGCTCGTCACTCAATTCATAAAAAATATGTCAATACTTTTCCCCTTGATAACCAGCGCGCTTCTGTATGTTGTAAAAGCGTTACATGGTCGCTGCCCATATCATTGCATAGTGCCGAAAATACACGAGAGTTCAGGGGCCTTACTAAACGTCTTTCAAGCTGTCAGGCATTCCCTTGGCAGCAAGAGCCTCTCGGTGGATGCTGCAGTGTACCCAAGTGGCGTCTGAAGTAATGAGCAGCTGCTTGCACGCGCATTACCACTCCACTATGTCTCCCTGTCATGGCTTTACCGCAATCATTACAGATACCAACACATCTTGACCACCAAAGTCCATTTGATGTCACAAAGCGGTACAGAGTCAATGTGCGGGGGCACTGGTTAGTTGAGGTAATATGTACATGTAGGTAGAGTTATTGAAGTGACTATGCATAGATGATAACAACAGAGAGTAGGAGGAATGTAAAGGGGGGGCGGGGGCAATGCAAATAGTCTGGGTAGCCATTTGATTAGATGTTCAGGAGTCTTATGGCTTGGGGGTAGAAGCTGTTTAGAAGCCTCTTGGACCTAGACTTGGCACCGCTTGCCGTGCAGTAGCAGAGAGATCAGTCTATGACTAGAGTGGCTGGAGTCTTTGTCAATTTTTAGGGCCTTCCTCTGACACCGCCTGCTATAGAGGTCCTGGATGGCAGGAAGATTGGCCACAGGGATGTACTGGACCATACGCACTACCCTCTGTAGTGCCTTGCATTTGGAGGCTGAGCAGTTGCCATACCAGGCGATGATGCAACCAGTCAGGATGCTCTTGATGGTGCAGCTGTAGAACCTTTTGAGGATGTGAGGACCCAAGACAAATCTTTTCAGTCTCCTGAGGGGGAATAGGTTTTGTCGTGCCCTCTTCACAACTGTCTTGGTGTGCTTGAACCATGTTAGTTTGTTGATGATGTGGACACCAAGGAATTTGAAGCTCTCAACCTGCTCCACTACACCCCCATCCTCTTTTTCCTGTAGTCCACAATCATCTCCTTTCTCTTGATCACGTTGAGGGAGAAGTAGTTATCCTGGCACCACACGGCCAGGTCTCGGATCTCCTCCCCATAGGCTGTGTCGTCGTTGTCAGTGATCAGGCCTACCACTGTTGTGTCATCGACAAACTTAATGATGGTGTTGGAGTCGTCCCTGACCGTGCAGTCATGAGTGAACAGGGAGTACAGGAGGGGACTGAGCACGCACCCCTGAGGGGCCCCTGTGTTGAGGATCAGCGTGGCAGATGTGTTGTTACCTACCTGGGGACAGCCCATCAGGAAGTCCAGGACACAGTTGCAGAGGGATGAGTTTAGTCCCAAGGTCGCTAGCTTATTGATGAGCTTTGAGTGCACTATGGCGTTGAACGCTGAGATGTACACAATCACCCAACCTTAACACACACATTGTGTTTGTGGTTACAGTAGGCTTCCATATGTCAATGGCTTTAGGAACAGCAGTAACATCAGGCAGGATTTAGGCTACCAACTGCCTAGCCAGTCGTAGCTCAATCTTGGGTGCAATGATCACGTTCCCGCACTGACTGACTGTGTGGAGGCTCATTGATTTAACATTACGTTAGCCAACATGGTACACTTGCAAAGTTATGAATGATATAGCTGTCGGCTATATATTAGAACTTACCGGTCTTTGTGCAGCTTCAAAAGTCGAACAAAGTTGGAAGTTGTTGCGCCTCCGTCTGTCATTTTCTTCCCACATGTTTTGCAAGTTGCATCCGTTTTTTGTTGATGCATCGTAGTCTTTATATCCGAAAATAATAATATTTGGTATCATCTTTCCAAGGGCTTCATCTGAATTCACCCGCTTACGTTCCTCTCCACTGCCATGCGCAACTTTTTGTCAGCTGGCACAATTTGATTGGATGCTGTCCGATTCAAACTGTAATCCGTTAAATTAAGAGTTGATGGGCTGCACACTTTTTTAAATAGCATCATTTTTTATATTTGGGCTTGGGGAGGGTATCAAGTCAGTTCGAGTCAAAAGGCTCAAGTCCAAGTTAAGTCACCAGTCATTGGTGTTAAAGTCGAGTTGCAAGTCATCATATTTGTGTGACTCGAGTCCACACCTCTGGGTGTTCCTTTTGTCCAGGTGGGAAAGGGCAGTGTGGAGTGCAATAGAGATTGCTTCATCTGTGGATCTGTTATGGCGGCATGCAAAGTGGAGTGGGTCTAGGGTTTCTGGGATAATAGTGTTGATGTGAGCCATGACCAGCTTTTCAAAGCACTTCATCCATCAATCAATCAATCACCCACTCACTCAATCAATCAATCAGCTGATGTCACAAAGTGCTGTACAGAAACTCAGCCTAAAACCCCAAATAGCAAGCAATGCAGGTATAGAAGCACGGTGGCTTGGAAAAACTCCCTAGAAAGGCCGGGAGAGAGAGAGGAGTGGTCTGGAGACACTGTGGCCCCGGCCGACGATACCCCCGGACATGGCCAAATAGGCAGGATATAACCCCACCCACTTTGCCAAAGCACAGCCCCCACACCACTAGAGGGATATCTTCAACCACCAATTTACCATCCTGAGACAAGGCGGAGTTTTGCCCACGAAGATCTCCCCCACGGCACAACCCAAGGGGGGGCGCCAACCCGGAAAGGAAGATCACGTCAGTGACTCAAGTGACGCACCCCTCCTAGGGACGGCATGAAAGAGCACAAGTAAGCTTGTGACTCAGCCCCTGTAATAGGGTTTGAGGCAGAGAATCCCAGTGGAGAGAGGGGAACAGGCCAGGCAGAGACAGCAAGGGCGGTTTGCTGTGCCAGTGCCTTTCTGTTCACCTTCACACTCCTGGGACAGACTACACTCAATCATAGGACCTACTGAAGAGATGAGTCTTCAATGAAGACTTAAAGGTCGAGACCGAGTCTACGTCTCTTACATGGATAGGCAGACCATTCCATAAAAATTGAGCTCTATAGGAGAAAGCCCTGCCTCCAGATGTTCGCTTAGAAATTGTAGGGACAGTACGGAGGCCTGCGTCTTGGGACCGTAGTGTACGTGTAGGTATTTATGGCAGGACCAAATCGGAAAGATCGGTAGGAGCAAGCTCATGTAATGCTTTGTAGGTTAGCAGTAAAACCTTGAAATCAGCCCTTGCCTTAACAGGAATCCAGTGTAGAGAGGCTAGCACTGGAGTAATATGATCAAATTTTTTGGTTATAGTCAAGATTCTAGCAGCCGTGTTTAGCACTAATTGAAGTTGTTTTAGTGCTTTATCCGGGTAGCCGGAAAGTAGAGCATTGCAGTAGTCTAACCTAGAAGTGACAAAAGCATGGATAAATTTTTCTGCCTCATTTTTGGACAGGATGTTTCTGATTTTTGCAATGTTATGTAGATGGAAAAAAGCTGTCCTTGAAACAGTCTTGATATGATCGTCAAAAGCGAGATCAGGGTCTAGAGTAACGCAGAGGTCCTTCACAGTTTTTTTGTGTGACAACTGTACAACTACCAAGATTAGTTGTCAGATTCAACAGACGATCACTTTGTTTCTTGGGACCTAGAGCTAGCGTCTCTGTTTTGTCCGAGTTTAAAAATAGAACATTTGCCGCAATCCACTTCCTTATGTCTGACACACAGGCTTCCAGGGAGGGCAATTTTTGTGCTTCACCATGTTTCATTGAAATGTACAGCTGTCTGTCATCCACATAGCAGTGAAAGTTAACATTATGTTTTCGAATGACATCCCCAAGAGGTAAAATATATATAGTGAAAACAATAGTAATCTTAAAACGGAGCCTTGAGGAACACCGAAATTTACAGTTGATTTGTCAGAGGACAAACCATCCACAGAGACAAACTGATATCTTTCCGACAGATAAGATCTAAACCAGACCAGAACTTGTCTGTGTCGACCAATTTCGGTTTCCAATCTCTCCAAAATAATGTGGTGATCAATGGTATCAAAAGCAGTACTAAGGTCTAGGAGCACAAGGACAGATGCAGAGCCTTGGTCTGACACCA
The DNA here is from genome assembly GCF_029448725.1 of Salvelinus fontinalis. Taxonomy (NCBI): domain Eukaryota; kingdom Metazoa; phylum Chordata; class Actinopteri; order Salmoniformes; family Salmonidae; genus Salvelinus; species Salvelinus fontinalis. The sequence goes on from NC_074691.1 coordinate 18,452,580, forward strand.
TTAAAAGGTCATTTACCACCTTCAGTCTCAGTGCTGTGATGGGGTCTAAAACCAGACTGAAGCATTTTGTTTGCATTGTTTGTCTTCAGGAAGGCAGTGAGTTGCTGCGCAACAGCTTTTTCAAAATGTTTTGAGTGGAATGGGAGATTCGATATAGGCCAATCGTTTTTTATATTTTCTGGGTCAAGGTTAGGCTTTTTCAAGAGAGGCTTTATTACTGCCACTTTTAGTGAGTTTGGTACACATCTGGTGGATAGTGAGACGTGTATTATGTTCAACATAGGAGGGCAAAGCACAGGAAGCAGCTCTTTCAGTAGTTTAGTTGGAATAGGGTCCAGTGTGCAGCTTGAAGATTTAGAGGCCATCATTATTTTCATCAATGTGCCAAGAGATATAGTATTAAAAAACGTGAGTGTCTCCCTTGATCCTAGGTCCTGGCAGAGTTGTGCAAACTCAGGACAACTGAGCTTTGGAGGAACACGCAGATTTAAAGAGGAGTCCGAAATTTGCTTTCTAATGATCTCTTTGTCAAAGAAGTTAATGCATTTATCACTGCTGAAGTGAAAGCCATCCTCTCTTGGGGAATGCTGCTTTTTAGTTAGCTTTGCGACAGTATCAAAAATACATTTTGGATTGTTCTTATTTTCCTCAATTAAGTTGGATAACTAGGATGATCAAGCAGCAGTGAGGGCTCTTCGATACTGCACGGTACTGTCTTTCCAAGCTAGTTGGAATACTTCCAGTTTGGTGTAGCGTCATTTCCGTTCCAATTTTCTGGAAGCTTGCTTTAGAGCTTGGGTATTTTTTGTATACCAGGGAGCTAGTTTCTTACGACAAATGTTTTTTGTTTTTAGGGTCCGACTGCATCTAGGGTATTGCGCAAGGTTAAATTGAGTTCCTCAGTTAGGTGGTTAACTGATGTTTGTATTCTGACGTCCTTGGGTAGTTGGAGGGAGTCTGGAAGGGCATCTAGGAATCTTTGGGTTGTCTGATAATTTATACCACGGCTTTTGATGATCCTTGGTTGGGGTCTGAGCAGATTATTTGTTGCGATTGCAAAACGTAATGAAATGGTGGTTCCGATAGTCCAGGATTATGAGGAAAAACATGAATATTCACAACATTTATTCCACGGGACAAAACTAGGTCCAGACTGTGGCAGTGAGTAGGTCCGGAGACATGTTGGACAAAACCCACTGAGTTGATGATGGCTCCGAAAGCCTTTTGGAGTGGGTCTGTGAACTTTTCACTGTGAATATTAAAGTCACCAAAAATGTGAATATTATCTGCCATGACTACAAGGTCCGATAGGAATTCAGGGAACTCAGTGAGGAATGCTGTATAAGGCCCAGGAGGCCTGTAAACAGTAGCTATAAAAAGTGATTGAGTAGGCTGCATAGATTTCATAACTAGAAGCTCAAAAGACAAAAACGCAGTCGTTTTTTTTGTAAATTGAAATTTGCTATTGTAAATGTTAGCAACACCTCCGCTTTTGAAGGATGCACGGGGGATATGGTCACTAGTGTAACCAGGAAGTGAGGTGTCATTTAACACAGTAAATTCATCAGGCTTAAGCCATCTTTCAGTCAGGCCACTCACATCAAGATTATGATCAGTGATTAGTTCATTGACTATAACTGCCTTGAACATGAGGGATCTAACATTAAGTAGCCCTATTTTGAGATGTGAGTTAATAATTACAGGAATGGAGGAGGTCTTTATTCCAGTGAGATTGCTAAGGCGAACACCACCATGTTTAGTTTTGCCGAACCTAGATCGAAGCACAGAGACGGTCTCAATGGGGATAGCTGAGCTGACTACACTGACTGTGCTAGTGGCAGACTCCACTAAGCTGGCAGGCTGGCTATCTCCTTGTGGATGTGAGTTCATGGCTACAGACATGAGTGCTATTGGTCGGTAGTCATTTATACAGGTTACCTTCGTAATCTTGGGCACAGGGACTATGGTGGTCTGCTTAAAACATGTTGGTATTACAGACTCGGACAGGGAGAGGTTGAAAATGTTAGTGAAGACACTTGCCAGTTGGTCAGCGCATGCTCGCAGTACATGTCCTGGTAATCCGTCTGTCCCTGCGCCTTTGTGAATGTTGACCTGTTTAAAGGTCTTACTCACATCGGCTGCGGAGAGCGTGATCGCACAGTCTTCCGGAACAGCTGGTGCGCTCATGCATGTTTCAGTGTTATTTGCCTCAAAGCGAGCATAGAAGTAGTTTCGCTCATCTGGTACGCTTGTGTCACTGGGCAGCTATCGGCTGTGCTTCCCTTTGTAGTCTGTAATGATTTGCATGCCCTGCCACATCTGTCGAGCGTCAGAGCCGGTGTAGTAGGATTCGATCTTTGTCCTGTATTGACACTTTGCCTGTTTGATGGTTCGTCGCAGGGCATAGCAGGATTTCTTATAAGCTTCCGGGTTATAAGAAATACGTTTTAGAGTCCAGCACCTTGAACGCGGCAGCTCTACCCTTTAGCTAAGTGCGAATGTTGCCTGTAATCCATGGCTTCTGGTTGGGGTATGTACGTACAGTCACTGTGGGGACGATGTCATCGATGCACTTATTTATGAAGCCAATGACTGAGGTGGTGTACTCCTCAATGCCGTCGGAGGAATCCCAGAACATATTCCAGTCTGTGCTATTATAACAGTCCTGTAGCTTAGCATCTGCTTCATCAGACCACTGTTTCTATTGATCGAGTCACTGGTGCTTCCTGCTTTAATTTTGCTTGTAAGCAGGAATCAGGAGAATAGAATTATGGGCAGATTTGCAAAATGGACGGTGAGGGAGAGCTTTGTATGCGTCTCTGTGTGTGGAGTGAAGGTGGTCCAGAGTATTTCTTTCCCTCTGGTAGCACATTTAGCATGCTGATAGAAATTTAGTAAGACGAGTTCAAGTTTTCCTGCATTATAGTCCACGGCTACAAGGAGTGCTGCCTCTGGGTGAGCGTTTTCCTACTTGCTTATGGCGGAATACAGCTCATTCAGTGTGGTCTTAGTGCCAGCATCAGTCTGTGGTGGTATGTAGACAGCTACAAAAAATACAGAGGAAAACTCTCTAGGTAGATACTGTGGTCTACAGCTTATCATGAGATACTCTACCTTAGGCGGGGCAAAACCTCAAGACTTCCTTAGATATCGTACACCAGCTGTTATTTACAAAAATGTGCTGTCCTTCTGATACAGCGTATAACCAGCCAGATGTTAGAGATATTAGATATTACAGTTTTGAATGTCCCATTGGTACTTTACGTTTGTTTTAGTGCTAGCTAAAAGACACTGATCAGGAGGGATGGCTAACATATTGCATCTGAAACAGTTCTCAAAGTTGGATTTTCTAACAAAATAGGGGGTGATAAGGGATGAAAGACCAACACTTGAGTTTAAACATTCGAATCCTGTTGCTGCAGGATTATTTCTCTTTAACAATATAGGTCAAATTAAGATCCTACACCTGTAGATGTCTTCCCTTTGTTGTGACATAGATAGCTTTGTCTCTTGACTTTTCCAGGGCCATTCAACAAACTAGATGAATATAGGGCACCATGTTCTCCCTATATTCTTTTCTTGCCAAGTAGCTTATGCCCTCAAGGCAAAATTCAAGGCTTCAAACACCAAACATTAAATTAGGTCAACATTTTTAGGCAAGGGCTCCGCCTAACCTACGTTTATTAAGGGAAACACTGGTAGGGCATATTATTTGTCTTCTCCTCAGGGATAATGATATGGAAGGGTATCTCTACATATGATATATATTACATATAGTTTGCCCTTTATGCGTTTGCATAACACAGATTCCACAAATAATGGCCTAGACATGGACATGGACATGGAATAAGATCATTGTATATCTCATTTTTTAAATTTATTTTATTTTATTTATTTCACCTTTATTTAACCAGGTAGGCTAGTTGAGAACAAGTTCTCATTTGCAACTGTGACCTGGCCAAGATAAAGCATAGCAGTGTGAACAGACAACAACACAGAGTTACACATGGAGTAAACAATAAACAAGTCAATAACATGGTAGAAAAAAAGAGAATCTATATACAATGTGTGCAAAAGGCATGAGGTAGGCAATAAATTGAGTAATTACAATTTAGCAGATTAACACTGGAGTGATAAATCATCAGATGATCATGTGCAAGAAGAGATACTGGTGTGTAAAAGAGCAGAAAAGTAAATAAATAAAAGCAGTATGGGGGGTGAGGTAGGTAAATTGGGTGGGTAGTTTACAGATGGACTATGTACAGCTGCAGCGATCGGTTAGCTGCTCGGATAGCAGATTTTTAAAGTTGTTGAGGGAGATAAAAGTCTCCAACTTCAGAGATTTTTGCAATTCGTTCCAGTCGCAGGCAGCAGAGAACTGGAAGGAAAGGCGTCCAAATGAGGTTTTGGCTTTAGGGATGATCAGTGAGATACACCTGCTGGAGCGCGTGCTACGGGTGGGTGTAGCCATCGTGACCAGTGAACTGAGATAAGGCGGCACTTTACCTAGCATAGCCTTGTAGATGACCTGGAGCCAGTGGGTCTGACGATGAACATGTAGCGAGGGCCAGCCGACTAGGGCATACAGGTCGCAGTGGTGGGTCGTATAAGGTGCTTTAGTAACAAAACGGATGGCACTGTGATAAACTGCATCCAGTTTGCTGAGTAGAGTATTGGAAGCTATTTTGTAGATGACATCGCCGAAGTCGAGGATCGGTAGGATAGTCAGTTTTACTAGGGTAAGTTTGGCGGCGTGAGTGAAGGAGGCTTTGTTGCGGAATAGAAAGCCGACTCTAGATTTGATTTTGGATTGGAGATGTTTGATATGAGTCTGGAAGGAGAGTTTGCAGTCTAGCCAGACACCTAGGTACTTATAGATGTCCACATATTCTAGGTCGGAACCGTCCAGGGTGGTGATGCTAGTCGGGCGTGCGGGTGCAGGCAGCGAACGGTTGAAAAGCATGCATTTGGTTTTACTAGCGTTTAAGAGCAGTTGGAGGCCACGGAATTGACTCTATACACTTTGCCGGTGACATCAATTTGCCACTGTGATGATACATCAAACCTCTAACCCCTCTAGTCTTTGTGTGAAGCCATTCTATTGGAGAATATAGATCTTGTTCTCCTTCGTCATTGTGTCATGATTGCTGACCCTTGAGGGGCAGTCCGGTTGCTGTGGAAAAAGATTGGAGAGAGGCTCAGAGACTCCGGGGGTGATACTAATGACAGAGGGGGGTTTTGGGTAGGCACAGTGGTTGACAAACGACTCCAGAGTGATATGACAGATAGTCATTTGAGGGAAAAGCATACATATCCTTGGAATGACATTTTCTAATCAAATCAAAGTTAATTGGTCGCTACAAGGATTTGCAGGTGTAATAGGAGGTGCAACGAAATGTTTGTTACTAGCAGTACAGTAGAATGTCTCGCAAATACAATACAGATACACACAACAACAAAATAATAGAACAAATACATCAAGAAATAAGCATCCAAATTAGATATATTAGAGTAGGCAGGTGTGAGAATCCATAATATAGATATATGATGTGTATAGACAGTATATAATTTGGAAAATAAAATGGTAAGCACAGTAGTTGGGTCATTCCACCAATTTGGTGCCTTTGGAGAAATGTAACCTTTTGATTTCAACAAATTTTAACATTCTGTCATAAAGAGCACATGTTCAACTTGCAAAAATATTTTTCCATCTCAAGAGGTTAAATAAAAAAATTGTACTACAGAAATTACTTTGTCAAAGCAACAAAAATATTTAGGGCTTTACAATTGTGGTGAAACTTGGACACATTTTGGGATTAAGTGGGTTGGAATCTTCCTAGAAGTGACACAAGGTTGACAGAGGGACATGTCAAAATGCGGCATTTTGGCACTTTTAGCAAGCCTTTATTCATATATAAAAATCTGATTGATTGAATTCTCCATGTGGTCTATATTAAAGGGCACTTCTTTTTAAAGAGGCTTTTAAAATGCAATATTGGTGCACAATTTTGCAGGTACAGTATATTTGGACGAGCCATGTTGAGAATACAGTATACATACACAGAGCATAAACAACAGTATACAGTATAAACAGAATATGAGCTGACAAGCGTTCAATGACTCTTTATGCAACGGGTGGGTCTAATCCTGAATGCTGATAGGTTAAAACCGTATTCCAGCTGGTTTCTATTCCATAAATTACTACCGGCTAAATCTATGACATTAAAATCCTATTTACTCTGTTCCATCTGACTGCGCAATCCACTGTCTCCTCATCCCAGCCAGGCAATTCATTAACTTGATCTCCACTATAAAAAAGCATCTAGACTTTATCTCATATTTCTTTTAGACTAACATTTTGTTTTCAACAGCAGAGATTTGTATAACCTTGCTGTCTGTCTCGCTGACATTTGGAACATTCTTTCAATATTCCAATTCGATCTCCAGCTGTCCAATAGTAATGGACGTGTCGTTCTCAGCCAGTTGAAATAATGAAACAGCTGGCATCATTTTTATAGATATATACAAAGACATGTCAATTGAAAAAAAGGTCAAATTAAACGAAGGTCAACTAGTTTGCAGTCTTTCCAGATTCAGTTTGAAGTGACTGTGTTAGCTGTGTTGTTGGCTAGCTCCTCTGAACAATAGTTTCCTGACGAGTGAGCACATTTTCTATACCAGGCGAAATCGCGCCTCATTAGCCCATTGTTATGGATGTGTCCAAATAAATGTCACTGGAGAGCAGCTTAAACAAATACAAATGCAGCTACATTGCTGTTATTCTGGCTGCACTTTTTGACACGACTGTAAATTAGCCATAGTTGGGTAGCTAGCAAGCAAGGGATAAGAACGTTGCCAGCCAGTATGGCAATGGAACATAGATACAGAACACAAAGACTGAAAGACTGGGTCATGTTTCTGGCAACCGAACCGATAGAATGAACGACCAGCCAGCTTGGGTAGCAACCCTAGATTAGTGTCTCGACTAAATCTTGTGGAAGGATGAAATAGTATGAATAAATTCATAAAAATAAAGTTTTTAATGAAAATATCTCAATCATTATTTGAATATTGTAACGACCCTGGGTTTATAAGCTCAGAAATCAACTTTGCCGCACGAGCATACTTTTGCGGCACAGTCGATAGCGCGGTGGACTTCGGGCTAGAAGGTCTTGGGTTCGAGACCTGATCCCTGCCGTTTCATTACAATATGTTGGTAACCCGTTGTATAAAAGGGATAATGCCCTCGAAGACGATGTTTGGAGGATATATTGGCACGGTTTACCTCGACTTTGTCTCAGGCCTAACAACACCAGTGCCAATATATCCTCCAAACACCAGCTTCGAGGGCATTACCAACACTAGACAGCCAACAATATGAAGCAAAATAAGGAGCTCATTGTGGACTACAGCAGACAGAAAAGGGAGAACACCTCCATCCACATCGACGGGCGGTGCAGTTGCTGTACCAGGCAGGGATTCAGCCCAACAGAATGCTCTTAATGGTATATAAGTTTGTGAGAATCTTAGGGGCCATTCCAAATTTCTTCAGCTGCACGATGTTGAAGAGTCGCTGTTGCGGCTTCCCACCACACACTGTGTCGGTGTGGTGGGACCATTTCCGGTCCTCGATGATGTGCACGCCAAGGAACTTGCGGCCCGTCGATGTGGATGGGGATGTTCTCCCTTTTCTGTCTGCTGTAGTCCACGATGAGCTCCTTATTTTGCTTCACATTGTTGGCTGTCTAGTGTTGGTAATTAGGCCTACAACTGTTGTGTCATTAGCAACAAGGTTATTATAGTAAACAAAAACTGAAAATAAAATAAAAACTAAAATTAGAAAAAATATTTAGGAAACTGAAATAAAAGCACTTGAAAAACAAAGTATTCTAAATATATTGTTGACAGCAAAACTAACAAAAATAAAAACCATCATGAATTATGTTTTTATATATTTTTTTATAATTAAATATTTTTTTATAATTTTTTTCTTTATTTTTATTTTACCAGGTAAGTTGACTGAGAACACGTTCTCATTTGCAGCAACGACCTGGGGAATAGTTACAGGGGAGAGGAGGGGGATGAATGAGCCAATTGTAAACTGGGGATTATTAGGTGACCATGATGGTTTGAGGGCCAGATTGGGAATTTAGCCAGGACACCGGGGTTAACACCCCTACTCTTACGATAAGTGCCATGGGATCTTTAATGACCTCAGAGAGTCAGGACACCCGCTTAACGTCCCTTCCGAAAGACGGCACCCTACACAGGGCAGTGTCCCCAATCACTGCTCTGGGGCATTGGGATATTTTTTAGACCAGAGGAAAGAGTGCCTCCTACTGGCCCTCCAACACCACTTCCAGCAGCATCTGGTCTCCCATCCAGGGACTGACCAGGACCAACCCTGCTTAGCTTCAGAAGCAAGCCAGCTGTGGTATGCAGGGTGGTATAATGGGCATTTTGAGCTTCTGAATCTGGTGGGTAAATGCTGCCAGGTGATCCCAATGTTTCATTTAGGCCTAGCTTGTGCATCACTGTCACTGTCTCACTAGCTAACAGGGAAGATATTCCGAAGGCGAGCATGGCTGGGCCAAGCTAAAACAGCTTGTGAAGTAGCTGGAGCTTTTCGCAATCCACACCGACCAACTTCAAACTGACAGCCAGTCGCTGTCTGATGTGGTGCTGTGGTTTCTGAACCTTGATGCACACTTGCAGTCAACTTGTAGTCAACGCTGAGCTATATGGGGTTAAAAAGACATTGAATATGTAGACCTATGTAGTCTGTGATGTGACAGGAATTAATGGTGTAGTGGTCAGTGTAGCCTCATGCATGTTTCTATGCATGGACACATAATATTTGTATGTGGATGTATTTATGTGTGTAGGCCTTTTCAAATATCTAGTCAGTCAATTAATTAGTCAGTCATTGTTGCTGGAGCTTGTCCAGAGCTGATACCTCTGGATATTGATTCTATTTGTCTGACTGTGACTGTTTATCTTCAGAAAGAAGTTGAATACAAAGTTGCAAAAGTATTTGAAATTGTTACAAACAAGTGAAGGATAAAATGATGCTTCAAATGAAAACCGAGATGACTGCATTGAAATACACTGAGTATACAAAACTTGAAGAACACCTGTTCTTTCCATGACATAGACTGACCAGGTGAAAGCAATGATCCCTTATTGATGTCACTTTTTAAATCCACTTCAATCAGTGTAGATGAAGGGGAGGAAACAGGTTACATAAGGATTTTTAAGCCTTGAGACATGGATTGTGTTGTGTGCCATTCAGAGGGTGAATGGGTAAGACAAAATATTTAAGTGCCTTTGAACGGGGTATGTACCAGGCGCGGCAGTTTGAGTCAAGAACTGCAACACTGCTGGGTTTTTCACACTCAACAGTTTCCTGTGTGTATCAAGGATGGTCCACCACCCAAAGGACATCCAGCCAACTTGACACAGCTGTAGGAAGCATTGGGCCAGCATCCCTGTGGAACGCTTTCGATACCTTGTAGAGTCCATGCCCCGACGAATTGAGGCTGTTCTGAGGGCAAAAGAGGAGGCTGCAACTCAATATTAGGAAGGTGTTCCTAATGATCGGAATACTTATTGTATAAATAGGCTACATGGGCCTATATAGGCTATTTCAATCATATTGAAATATATTTCATGTTCAATCAATTGAGTTATATTTTGCAACTAAGCTACTGTCTGTCATTTTTGCCTCAATGTGTTTCATGATGTGTGACAACAAGAGCGCAATGATGTTAGCAATCTGTGCTTTAATGCATTATTATTGGTTAAGCATAATAAGCCACCTCCATAACTCTCTAGGAGCTGATCTGTCATCAGTATTGTGGAATCATTCTAATGTTAAGGTAAGATTTGAATGGATAAAGCTGATCAGAGAGCAGCACTGCTTTTCTTTCCATCCTATCAGTATCGACACATGGTCTAACGACGCACTTAGCAAACGTTCTCTCTATGTGCTTGGGAACCACTCTTAAAAAAGTTTGTTTGTACATAACGATGCATCCGGTACGATGATCGTAATTCTTAAGTTACATCGTAACTGCGGAACGAGGCCCTGGTGTTTGAGTACAAAGAGACACACAAACATACACGCACACAGACAGGCACGCACACACTCACACACACCCGCATGCATGCATGAACACACACACAGTCCTGTTTTTATTGCTATAGACCCCCTAAGGGTCTACCGGTTCATTCTTAGAGCTCTCCTTTCTGTTGTGGATTACTGAAATAGTCTTTATTTTGATCAGTCAATCCTCCTTAGACTTACACACACACACTGCTCTGTGGTGCATGTGTGGATGTGATGGGCCACAAATATTCTTGTTTCTCCCCATTAACATTAAACAATACACACATAAACAACACACAACAGGGTTGTCGGTTGAGATGGAGTATATGGTTGAGTTGTGGTGTAAACACAGCAGGGACAGGGACTATCCAAACAGGATGTGATGTAAATCGTGTCAGGTCCATAGAGGAATAATGACATCAGTTGTCAGTCCTGTCACTGTACTTTGATGTTATTGAGATCATTCTAGGAAGTGATAAAGAGATGATCTGCTAAATATCCCAGATGTGACTCTATGTACAGTCTGTACATCTTTCAACATTAGACAAACACTGGACACAAAAGCTGTTAAATGGCGACGATATTAGCACATCATGGTTTGTGTGGGGGAGGGGTCACAACACCAGTCCCCTCACCAATGATATTATTCTATGGACAAAGCCCCTGCCCCTCTATCTTTAATCCTGAAATGACCTACAAGCCTTCCTCTTCATGCATTCGCTCTTTCTTTTCAGTCTAGTCAGTATTGGACAATAATGTATTATATTGCAGCCTTCCTGCTTTTGACAGAACAGAAACATTGTTTGGCTATGCTATGTAGCTGTCACGATCGTCATAATAAGTGGGTGAGAGAGAGGACCAAGGCGCAGCGGGAAATGAAGACATCTTCTTTTACAAAACGAAACCTATACATAAACAGAAACAAAACAACAAACGACCGTGAAGCTACAAACGTTAGTGCACACACAAGCTACAAACGTTCAACATAGACAATTACCCACAAAACAGCTAAAGCCCATGGCTGCCTTAAATATGGCTCCCAATCAGAGACAACAATAACCAGCTGTCTCTGATTGAGAACCAATTCAGGCAACCATAGACTTTCCTAGACATCTATACTAAACACTAACCCATCTGCTCTACTTAACCCCCTAAACCATACAATACCCTAGACAATATAAAAACACACAAACTTCCCCATGTCACACCCTGACCTACCTAAAAATAATAAAGAAAACAAAGATAACTAAGGCCAGGGTGTGACATAACCCCCCCCCCCCCCCCCTTAAGGTGCGAACTCCGGGCGCACCAGCATAAAGTCTAGGGGAGGGTCTGGGTGGGTGTCTGTCCACGGTGGCGGCTCTGGCACTGGTCGTGGTCCCCACCCCACCATAGTCACTACCCGCTTTCGTAGCCTCCTCCAAATGGCCACCCTCCACATTGACCCCACCGGACTAAGGGGCAGCACCGGACTAAGGGGCAGCACCGGACTAAGGGGCAGCACCGGACTAAGGGGCAGCACCGGACTAAGGGGCAGCACCAGGATAAGGGGCAGCACCAGGATAAGGGGCAGCACCAGGATAAGGGGCAGCACCAGGATAAGGGGCAGCACCAGGATAAGGGGCAGCACCAGGATAAGGGGCAGCACCAGCATAAGGGGCAGCTCCGGACTGAGGGACGGATCCTGGCTGGATGGCGGATCCTGGCTGGCTGGCTCTGGTGGATCCTGGCTGGCCGGCGGATCCTGGCTGACTGGCTCTGGCGGATCCTGGCTGGATGACGGCTCTGGCGGATCCTGGCTGGATGACGGCTCTGGCGGATCCTGGCTGGATGACGGCTCTGGCGGATCCTGGCTGGACGGCTCATGGCCGGCTGACGGATCTGGCTGCTCATGGCCGGCTGACGGATCTGGCTGCTCATGGCCGGCTGACGGATCTGGCTGCTCATGGCCGGCTGACGGATCTGGCTGCTCATGGCCGGCTGACGGATCTGGCTGCTCATGGCCGGCTGACGGATCTGGCTGCTCATGGCCGGCTGACGGATCTGGCTGCTCATGGCCGGCTGACGGATCTGGCTGCTCATGGCCGGCTGACGGATCTGGCTGCTCATGGCCGGCTGACGGATCTGGCTGCTCATGGCCGGTTGGCGGATCTGGCTGCTCATGGCCGGTTGGCGGCTCTGGCTGCTCATGGCCGGTTGGCGGCTCTGGCAGATCCTGTCTGGTTGGCGGCTCTGGCAGATCCTGTCTGGTTGGCGGCTCTGGCAGATCCTGTCTGGTTGGCGGCTCTGGCAGATCCTGTCTGGTTGGCGGCTCTGGCAGATCCTGTCTGGTTGGCTGCTCTGGCAGATCCTGTCTGACGAATGGCTCTGGCAGATCCTGACTGACGAACGGCTCTGACGGCTCGGGACAGACGGGCGGCTCTAATGGCTCGGGACAGACGGCTGCTCAGATGGCGCTGGGTAGACGGATGGCTCAGATGGCACTGGGCAGACAGATGGCTCAGATGGCACTGGGCAGACAGATGGCTCAGATGGAGCTGGGTAGACAGATGGCTCGGATGGCGCTGGGTAGACGGATGGCTCAGATGGCGCTGGGTAGACTGATGGCTCAGATGGCGCTTGGCAGACGGGTGGCTCAGATGGCGCTGTGCAGACGGCAGACTCTGGCCGGCTGAGACGCACTGTAGGCCTGGTGCGTGGTACCGGAACTGGAGGTACCGGGCTAAAGACACGCACCTTCAGGCTAGTGCGGGGAGGAGGAACAGGGCATACTGGACCCTGGAGACGCACATTAGGCCTAGTGCGTGGTGCCGGAACTGGTGGTACCGGGCTGGGGACACGCATCTCAGGGCCAGTGCGGGGAGGAGGAACAGGGCATACTGGACCCTGGAGACGCACATTAGGCCTAGTGCGTGATGCCGGAACTGGTGGTACCGGGCTGGGGACACGCATCTCAAGGCTAGTGCGGGGAGGAGAAACAGGACGTACTGGACTCTGGAGACGCACAAAAGGCTTGGTGCCGGAACTGGAGGACTGGTACGAGGGGCTGCCACAGGAGAGTTAGTACGTGGGGCTGCTACAGGAGGTGCAGGACTAGGGAGGCGTACAGGAGGCCTGGTTCGTGGGACTGTCATTCCCAGACGGTTAGCACGCACCTCAGGATGAGCAAGGAGAGCTGAATCAGGTAACATCACTTCCCGCACACGCTCTGTCGGGTGGATTTTGTGCCTCACGCACCAACACAGCAGCTCCCTCATTTCACTCTCCCCCAACCTCCCCAATAAATCCTTAACAGTCTCTGTATCATTCCCATTGCTCACCTCCAATATCAGCCCGACTGGCTCAGGTTCCTTCTTAGGGTCCTCACGGGTAGCACGGGAAGTTGACGCAGATCTCCTATCTGGACAGGCCACACTCCCCATGAGCCCTCCCCAAGAAATTTTTGGCATTTCCTCGAGGGCTTCCTACCGTTTCGCCGTGCTGCCTCCATTCGCCGGTATCCCTCCTCGCACTGCGCCAGAGAATCACAGGCGGGCTCCGGCACTCTCTTAGGGTCGATCGCCCATCTGTCGATCTCTTCCCACGTAGTGTAGCCCAGATCCTTCTCCTGTTTCCGTGCTGCCTCCTCATACCGCCGCCTCTCTGCTTTAGCTGCCTCCAGCTCTTCACGAGTGCGGCGATATTCTCCATGTTGAGCCCATGGCCCTTTACCGTCCCGTATTTCCTCCCATGGCCAGAAATCCTGTGTAGGTGGGTCCTGTTGTTTTCTCCCGTTACACCGCTGCTTGATCCTTTGTTGGTGGGTAATTCTGTCACGATCGTCATAATAAGTGGGTGAGAGAGAGGACCAAGGCGCAGCGGGAAATTAAGACATCTTCTTTTATTGGAGATGAAGACAAAACGAAACGAACACTATACATAAACAGAAACAAAACAACAAACGACCGTGAAGCTACAAACGTTAGTGCACACACAAGCTACAAACGTTCAACATAGACAATTACCCACAAAACAGCTAAAGCCCATGGCTGCCTTAAATATGGCTCCCAATCAGAGACAACAATAACCAGCTGTCTCTGATTGAGAACCAATTCAGGCAACCATAGACTTTCCTAGGCATCTATACTAAACACTAACCCATCTACTCTACTTAAAACACACAAACTTCCCCATGTCACACCCTGACCTACCTAAAAATAATAAAGAAAACAAAGATAACTAAGGCCAGGGTGTGACAGTAGCAACCTTCCCTATCCTAGAAGAGATGGTTGGTGGACCCAGTGGCATCATGCCCATAGGGGGCACAAAGGCACGTGGCCCCACAAAAATGTCAGATGTTAAATTAATTACTAAACTTCATATTTAAACCCACATATTATAATTATTTGTAAAAATATGTCAGCGGTATTTTGCGGGGGGCACACTGACTGGACCAGGCAAATAGTACCCCCCTATTCTCCCTAGTAAGTGGTTCTTTCCAAGGTGCACGGAGAACAGAGATGCCTAGGCAGGACGCTAGATACTCTAGTTCGTGCGGTATCACCAGTGGAGAAGGAGAGAATGTAGAGTGAAACACAGCATTTGATTCGAGCTGCCGGTGATGTTCAAGAGGTATGTTTGTTTATGAATGTGATCAAGCTGTGTAGCCTATTGGTTCCATCTTCATAAATAAATAAAACTAAAATGTTTTTGTTATTTCTCTGTAATACTAATAAGGAATACTCTGTAATAAGACAATAGCATTTTCTCCAAATTTCTCCAGGCCCCCCTCCATCCTCTCGTACTTTGTGCCCCCTCTAACATAATAGGTGCATGATGCCCCTGGGTTGACATGTGTGATAAAAGATAACAATAAAGGCCAGATGATATCTCCAATCCGCCTCTCTCTCTCTTCCGAGCAGCTAGTCTGTCACATACTATCTCCCAGAGTGCTGAGTTGACATATGTTTCAGAGGGAATTGCGCTCTTAGTCAGACCTGTCTGTCTGTCTGTCTGAGTGGCAGTCTCTCCTATGGGGGAGATCATGATGACAAGGCACTATTTCTCATTGTGCATTGGATCCTCTCTACCACTGCTTGTGTGTGTTTTTTTAGGCTTTGAATGTGTGTCCTGACTCTTAAATATATGTTTACAATGCTTCGCTCCATGAGGTACATAGTGAAGTGAAGAACTCCAAGGGTATTTTAGTGCTTTTACACATTCCAGTAGCAGAACCAACATCCATACCCACGCGTGCGCACACACACACACACACACACGGACACACACACACACACACACACACAGAGACACACAGATGCATTCACACACAGACACAGGTAATGACACACGCCCACATAATACACAGCCCGCACTCATACTCCAAATCCACAAAGCATATGAATGAAGCAAACTCATTTGACCCGATGTGAGGCTGGCTTCACTATCAGCTACGGCAGCACATTACATATTTCTTGGATGTCAGCATGTCTTAACACTTTTAAATTGTACTTACTCATCATGATTTTACAACTCTGGATCAAAATGAATCCTGCTATATTCCATTCTCTCAAAATGGCTGACTGTTTCACTGATCGTGAATCAATAACAGAACAGTTTCACTGATTCTGAACCTAACAGCCACCCCCCAATACAAACTAACCTATTTATGTGTTTCAGATCTGATCTCGGCCACCAATGCGACCAACGTGAACATCCCTCAGATGGCTGACACTCTGTTTGAGAGGGCCACCAACGCCAGCTGGATTGTCGTCTTCAAGGCCCTCGTCACCACACACCATATGTGTGTCCATGGCAATGAGGTCAGAGGACAGTAATTTAGTACACCACCACAACAAAATACAATTAGACTGTTTCAGCACCACGGACAGCTGCCCATGGTGCTGAAAACAGTGCTATCTGGAATGCTGCTCATTCTGAAACATGGTTATCAAAAACAAGTGTGCATGTCTAGAGCTATTTTTACACGTTTTTCCACAATATATACTGTGCAATATATACTCTCGATTTTGGACTAATGTACTAGTGTAACGGATGTGAAATGGCTAGCTAGTTAGCGGGTACGCGCTACTAGCGTTTCAATCAGTTACGTCACTTGCTCTGAAACCTAGAAGTAGTGTTGCACCTTGCTCTGCAAGGGCCGCGGCTTTTGTGGAGCGATGGGTAACGACGCTTATTGGGTGACTGTTGTTGATGTGTGCAGAGGGTCCCTGGTTCGCGCCCGTGTCGGGGCGAGGGGACGACGTAAAGTTATACTGTTACACTAGTATTCAATTTGTAGTTGATTATTTCAGTGAATATGCCTTTATTTTCTTGCTGTTGTTTTTAATAATGGTTTTGCCATGTCAGCCTATTTCCTTCTGTTTCCTCAGAGGTTCATCCAGTACTTGGCCTCCAGGACCGCTCTGTTCAACCTGAGCAACTTTATAGACAAAACAGGATCCAACGGTAAATGCACTTCCTTTCCAAAAAAATTGTTTGTGTGTGTGTACAGTGCTTTTGGAAAGTATTCAGACCCCTTGACTTTTTCCACATTTTGTTACATTACGGCCTTATTCTAAAATTGATTACATGGTTTTTCCCCTCATCAATCTACACACAATACCCCATAATGACAAAGCAAAAACAGGTTTTTGCTAATTTATTACAAATAAAAAACGGAAATATCACATTTACATAAGTATTCAGACCCTTTACTCAGTACTTTGTTGAATCACCTTTGGTAGTGATTACAGCCTTGAGTCTTCTTTGGTACGACGCTACAAGCTTGGCACACCTGTATTTGGGCAGTTTATCCTATTCTTCTATGTAGATCCTCTCAAGCTCTGTCAGGATGTATGGGGAGTGTCACTGCACAGTTATTTTCAGGTCTCTCCAGAGATGTTCGATCCAGTTCGTCCGGGCTCTGGCTGAGCCACTCAAGGACATTCAGAGACTTGTCACGAAGCCACTCCTGCGTTTTCTTGGCTGTGTGCTTAGGGTCGTTGTCCTGTTGGAAGGTGAACCTTTGCCCCAGTCTGAGGTCCTGAGCGCTCTGGAGCTTTGCTCTGTACTTTGCTCTGTTCTTTCCCTCAATCCTGACTAGTCTCCCAGTCCCTGCTGCTGAAAAACATCCCAATAGCATGATGCTGCCACCACCATGCTTCACTGTAGGGATGGTGCCATGTTTCCTCCAGACGTGGAACATTCTCCCATCTCCACAGAGGAACTCTTGAGCTCTGTCAGAGTGACCATCGGGTTCTTGGTCGCCTCCCTGACCAAGGCCCTTCTCCCCCGATTGCTCAGTGTGGCCAGGCGGCCAGCTCTGGGAAGAGTCTTGGTGGTTCCAATCTTCTTACATTTAAGAATTATGGAGGCCACTGTGTTCTTGGGAACCTTCAATGCTGCAGAAATGTTTTGGTACCCTTCCCCAGATCTGTGCCTCGACACAATCCTGTCTCGAAGCGCTACGGACAATTCCCTCGACCTTATGGCTTGGTTTTTCCTCTGACATGCACTGTCAAGGTGTGTGCTTTTCCAAATCCTGTCCAATTAATTGCATTTATCACAGGTGGACTCCAATCAAGTTGTGGAAACATCTCTAGGATAGTCAATGGAAACAGGATGGACTGAGCTCAATTTTTTCTCATAGCAAGAGGGTCTGAATACTTATGTAAATAAGGTATTTCTGTTTTTTTGCTTCGTTTTTATGGGGTATTGTGTGTAGATTGATAAAGATGTTTTTATTTATTTAATCCATTTTAGATTAAGGCTGTAACATAACACAATGTGGAAAAAGTCAAGGGGTCTGAATACTTTCCGAATGCACTGTATGGGCGTGTGTGTGTGTTGGGGGTGGGGTGAAACGGGTGGATTCCCTTCCAGTTGAGAGCATAAACAGATACAGTAGATCTGATGTGAGAGGAGCATAAGGAGAGGAGGATAGGAAGAGACAGGAGCCGTCTGGGAAGAGGAAAGGACATCACTGCTAATAACATGAGGAATAGGAGCAAGCATGCAATGTGCCCCCGCTAAACATACAGTACTGTCAGTACATGCACAAACACTCACACTAGCACACGCAGATAATAGGGTTGCACAGTATCTACATTTTCATATTATCATACCGTCCTCTTACTCTCATCCTGGGATTTACGGTATTACCGTTTTAGCACACAAGGGGGAACTAAATACACAAAAAAGCCCATTAGGCGTGTATTACCAGAATGGTAACAAAATTAGCACAAACTTATAGTGAATATCAATAGAGGCTGCTAGCTAAACATGCTAATGAGCGCAAGCAAAAATAAACTAGTTGCAAGGACAGGCAATTGAGCTCATAAAGTTATACAAGTATAGGTAGTAGCTTCCCTAATGTCATTTTTGGTGAGTTTGGACATCATTTGGACAGAAAATGTAAAGAGAGGCATCAAGCAAATTAACTAAGTTTTGGCTCATGCTTGTGTGAAGGAAGAACAGTACTGGTTCTGGAGCAGTGTGTACACGCTGTATCTATGTGGAGTTGCTCGGGCAACAGGTCCGCCTGCGCTGTTCGGAAGAAGAATAGGGGGGAGGAGCAGACGGGCCGAGAATGGAAAGAAGAAAAAAGAAACGCAAGGATATCAAGATAACTCATCCAAAGAGCTTTGACTTCTCAAACATGGCAGAAAGCTAACCCTATATGATGCCCTGTCTCCTTATTAATTCACCCACTTACTGAGATAACTAGCAAGTTAAACCAAATACAGAGATGGACTCTCCCGTTGTGCTATTTACAAACAAACTATTCTGGGGAACTATGGTAAGCTTTCATAATGTTAAATAATGTGACCGGTGAAATGAAGAACACAATCTGCTTTATCTCCTAATGTAGTGCACAAGTTGACTGCAGGTATTAACTTAAAAAGCAGTTAAAAAAATTTAAACTTCAAAGAAATAGTATTGAAAAACCATCCTGTGGCTATTTCCAATTACCCCAGTATACTGTATATACGGTATACCCCCCAAGCCTAACACACACACACACACACACACACACACACACACACACACACACACACACACACACACACACACACACACTAAACTGCTTCATGTCCCTAGGATTCCGATGTCCTGCACTTGTCTCCAGTGTCTTGCCCTGGTGTCATTATAGATCCCTCCCCTTCAATCCCTTCAAAACCCTCAAATCAGATACATAACTTAGAAAACTGAAGAGCCTGAAGTTAACTGATCGACAAGATCAATCATAAGATAAAATACTGTCTTTAATGTGTTACAGCATTAAATCAACTTCCTCCTTAATGAAACCGTGAATGTTCAATGAAACAATGTATGAGCTTAGCACATGCATTTAGTCATTAGCCATTGGATTTATCAGGAGCTATATGTTTGGTGTGATGTGAATGTGATGCTCAATATGTTCCTCAGGCTATGACATGTCTACGTTCATCAGACGTTATGGCCGCTACCTCAATGAGAGGGCCTTCGCCTACCGCCAGATGGCTTTCGACTTCACCAAAGTCAAAAAGGGGTGCGTCACTCACTTCCCTGTCTCTCAAAATCCTTTTACGTCCGCATTGTTGAGGTCCTCATCAGTGAGGCCCACCTCATACTGTCATTCACCTCATCCCTGAGGCCCTCATGCTGTCATTCTCCTCATCCCTCAGGCCCACCTCATACTGTCATTTACCTCATCACTGAGGCTCACCTCATCCCTCAGGCCCACCTCATACTGTCATTCACCTCATCCCTGAGTCCCACCTCATACTGTCATTCACCTCATCACAGAGGCCCACCTCATACTGTCATTCACCTCATCACAGAGGCCCACCTCATACTGTCATTCACCTCATCCATGAGGCCCTCCTTATGGTCTTCCCTGTGTGTTTCCACCTCAGTGCTGAGGGGGTGATGAGGACAATGACTCCAGAAAAGCTGTTGAAAGGCATGCCTGTCCTGCAGACCCAGATCGACACACTGCTGGAGTTTGATGTGAGTTGGATATGCTGGTCACCATTGATTTGGTTACGTTTGTCTCTGTTTGTCTGGCTCTCTGGGACTTGTGTTTGGATGACTGATGGCCATTAGCTGAAAACTGTAATGTATGTCAGGCCACAAAGAATACTGTTTATTTTCCTGTTTAACATTCTCTTTTACTCTTTCTCTTCTCTTCTCTTAATACCTTCTCTTCCCTCTTTCTCTCTCTCTCAATAGCAATGATGCTATTCGTTCTATTGACCTTGATCTTTCTGTATGGGTGTACAATTGGTGATGTTTCGGTATAGCAGAATATTGCTGGAGTTTAATAAATTAGTTAATTGCTTGAGTTAATTGATGCTCTTCTTTTATACTACATGACTGGTTAAATAAAAAGGTCTCTCTCCCAGGTCCATCCCAAGGAGCTGAATAACCCTATCATCAACGCAGGGTTCCTGCTGCTCTTCAAGGATCTGGTCAAGCTGTTTGCCTCCTACAACGATGGGGTCATCAATCTATTAGGTGAGCTAGACATTTCATTGGATGCATACCAAACGCCACCATTTTTCCTATATAGCGCACTACTTGTTACCAGAGCCATATGAGCCCCATGGGCCCTGGTCAAAAGTAGAAGGGAATAGGGGGCCATTTGAGACAGACTCTTTGTCAACAATTAATACACTGCTCAAAAAAATAAAGGGAACACTTAAACAACACAATGTAACTCCAAGTCAATCACACTTCTGTGAAATCAAACTGTCCACTTAGGAGGCAACACTGATTGACAATAAATTTCACATGCTGTTGTGCAAATGGAATAGACAAAAGGTGGAAATTATAGGCAATTAGCAAGACACCCCCAAAAAAGGAGTGATTCTGCAGGTGGTGATCACAGACCACTTCTCAGTTCCTATGCTTCCTGGCTGATGTTTTGGTTACTTTGAATGCTGGCGGTGCTCTCACTCTAGTGGTAGCATGAGACGGAGTCTACAACCCACACAAGTGGCTCAGGTAGTGCAGTTCATCCAGGATGGCACATCAATGCGAGCTGTGGCAAAAAGGTTTGCTGTGTCTGTCAGCGTAGTGTCCAGAGCATGGAGGCGCTACCAGGAGACAGGCCAGTACATCAGGAGACGTGGAGGAGGCCGTAGGAGGGCAGCAACCCAGCAGCAGGACCGCTACCTCCGTCTTTGTGCAAGGAGGTGCACTGCCAGCGCCCTGCAAAATGACCTCCAGCAGGCCACAAATGTGCATGTGTCTGCTCAAACGGTCAGAAACAGACTCCATGAGGGTGGTATGAGGGCCCGACGTCCACAGGTGGGGGTTGTGCTTACAGCCCAACACCGTGCAGGACGTTTGGCATTTGCCAGAGAACACCAAGATTGGCAAATTCGCCACTGGCGCCCTGTGCTCTTCACAGATGAAAGCAGGTTCACACTGAGCACATGAGCACATGTGACAGACGTGACAGAGTCTGGAGACACCGTGGAGAACGTTCTGCTGCCTGCAACATCCTCCAGCATGACCGGTTTGGCGATGGGTCAGTCATGGTGTGGGGTGGCATTTCTTTGTGGGGCCGCACAGCCCTCCATGTGCTCGCCAGAGGTAGCCTGACTGCCAATAGGTACCGAGATGAGATCCTCAGACCCCTTGTGAGACCATATGCTGACACATGCAGATTTGTGGCCTGCTGGAGGTCATTTTGCAGGGCTCTGGCAGTGCACCTCCTTGCACAAAGGCGGAGGTAGCAGTCCTGCTGCTGGGTTGTTGCCCTCCTATGGCCTCCTCCACCTCTCCTGATGTACTGGCCTGTCTCCTGGTAGCGCCTCCATGCTCTGGACACTACGCTGACAGACACAGCAAACCTTTTTGCCACAGCTCGCATTGATGTGCCATCCTGGATGAACTGCACTATCTGAGCCACTTGTGTGGGTTTTAGACTCCGTCTCATGCTACCACTAGAGTGAGAGCACCGCCAGCATTCAAAAGTGACTAAAACATCAGCCAGGAAGCATAGGAACTGAGAAGTGGTCTGTGGTCACCACCTGCAGAATCACTCCTTTTTTGGGGGTGTCTTGCTAATTGCCTATAATTTCCACCTTTTGTCTATTCCATTTGCACAACAGCATGTGAAATTTATTGTCAATCAGTGTTGCTTCCTAAGTGGACAGTTTGATTTCACAGAAGTGTGATTGACTTGGAGTTACATTGTGTTGTTTAAGTGTTCCCTTAATTTTTTTGAGCAGTGTAGATAAATGACTTCTTTTCACCATGTAGCCATTTAGCAGATGCTCTTTTTCACAACAACTGTTAAATGTCTGTAGAGAAATACTTTAAGATGAAGAAGAGCGACTGCAAGGAGGCCTTAGAGATCTATAAGAGGTTCCTGACCAGGGTCACCAAGATCGGAGAGTTCATGAAGCTTGCTGAGGTAAAGGAAACTTCCTAACGGATTAGGGTGTATTCTAACTAACTCCAAATGAAACTAACACAGTGCTTCCTCATATACAGTGTCCGTCTGTACTTCAAATAGAATGATGCCCTGATATGGTTGTGAAATTGTCTCTTGTCTGTGTTTTGTTCTACAGACTGTCGGAGTGGACAAAAATGATATTCCTGACATCAACTATGTAAGTCACTTGTTTTTGTGCTTACTCTCTGGAAGGATGATGAAATAGTTGTAACAAACACACACACACAGAGATGTCTCATCCATCATAATCCCCCCCCCCCCCCCCGATCTGATCCCAGTGTCTGCACCCTGGGGTGGTGACGGACCTAGTAGACTCGGATGATGAGGACTGTCCCTTTAAGCCTATTGAGGACCCGGTAACCATAGAGACACAGGGTGGCTTGGCAGAGTGCCTGTTTGGAGGATGGGGTGTTGGCATGGGATCATTCTACAGACTGACACTTCTGACTGCAGTTTGTGTGTGTGTTTGCATATGTGTGTGTGCTTCCGTTTGCACAAAAGATGGTAGAGTTTAAGTAAAATGTTCCTGAACACTTCATTCTACAGGACATTGAGTTTATACAAAGGTGGGATAGTGTGGTGAGTTAAAAACCAAGGGTTTGGAGTGGTGCTGCCATAGAAATAGAATTCGGTGTTGCTTTACTTGAAGTGTTGGCATGCGGCGGAATGAGGAAGTTCGTGCCATAAACCTACAGTTACTGTGTTTTTGATTGGTTCTCTCTTCTCTCCTCAGGCTCCCAGCAGCATCCTGGAGTCTCTGGAGACACACATGAACAGTTTGGAGGGGAAGAAGGGGTAAGAGGACCCTGTCTCTAACCAACTCATTTCTGAAAGAGCTAAAATGTGGAAATGTCTCCATAGGTGTCTTTACACAGAGAAAATAGTACATGAGAAATGACAGGGTGAGAAAAACTAGAGGGAAACTCATAACTTGGGCTCTGTACTGTCCCAGCACTATAGTGTTCTGAATACGGTTTTCTGTTATTATCTTTTACTTGAATAGTTATTCTCTCTTTGTTCCTTTCTGTTCATCATTGGGGATCACAGTGAAGGGTGAGCATAAACACTTTCTTTGGGGTCTGACAGATGAGTTTATTGTAAAGTCATGAAAATAAGTAATTTCAATGTATATGTTTTCAGCTCTGAAAGGTGATATCTAGCTGTGATGAAGTTGTCATATTAACAATTCCTTTTATCTTTCAGGTCTCCAACAAAGGTGAGTGGATGATTAAACATTATTTTCACCGCCTTTCTGTTTCTGCTCATATAACAACACATGGATACAAATGGGCATTTCTCTCTCTGTATTCCAGGGGTCCCCTACCAATAACGTGTCTCCGACCTCAACCCCCGCCAAATCTGCAGCCGCCGTGCCCACCCTAGCGCCACCACCTGAAGAAGCCACCGAGTGAGTGTCCACTTCGTCTGCCTACCACAGCATTTACCTCATCTCCTCAGCGATTTCCTCAGTTCTGGCATTTTAGGATTCTATCTGTTTCTATTTTATTTCATAAAATGGTGAATAAGGGACACTGTATTTTCCCTTTCATCCTCTCTCTCTGCCACCATTTCTACATCTGTCTCCACCCTTCTATCTCGCTCTAGTTCTCTCTTAGATCTGGACCCTCTCTCCTCCTCTGGTCCGTCAGTAGGAGCCTCAGCAGCCCCTACATCCTGGGGAGGTAATGTCCCACATCAAAACTTGATACATAGCTTGATTATTAATTAAAACGTAGTTACATTATCTAATTAACAGTCATGTAATTGCATTTTCCCCCCCATCACCTTCTCCCATGCTCTTCTGGGGATGCTGCCACAGACCTCCTTGGATCAGGTGAGTGCTATCCCACAGTGCCTCTGGTATTAACCTCTCTAGTGTGTTAACAGTATGTGTCAGTTCCTATAGATCTCCCACTGTGTTTCATAGTGTTGCTCTAGTCTAAGGAAGCAGTCTCTTTCTCTCCCTTTCTTTCTCTCTTCTTTCTTTCCCTCCCCCGCATTTCCTTTCCTTTTTTTTTTACATTTGGTTGATTTGGTACCTTCGTTTCTCTCTAATGGGATTTTTTTGGTTGCTTTGGATCCTGTGGGGTATTTTGGGTTGATTTATGGGGTTGTTTTGGTATCTTGTTTTGGGGTTGGTTGGTACACCTTTTGGGTACCTGCAGAAATGGGCGAGTCCATGCTTCCTGACCCCACCCTAGCTGTAGAACCCGTCCCCTCTCCCGCTGGTGTAACGTCCACTCCTGCAGCTGCGGAGCCAGGAGTCTCTCTGGCTCCTCCCCCTAGTGCGGCCGTGGCCGCCGCCCCCACCCCCGGCGCGACGAATATGGATCTGCTGGGAGGTTAGTGGGCTTCTGGAGGATTCTCTACAACAGAATCTCTGCTGGACAGCTCAACCCAAAGCAACCCGCCACATCACACAGAACATACAGTGTTCTGTACATGCATATACACACAGTGACATAGATACCCCAAAACAAACACACCATGTTTGCAAAACATGTCAGAACATGTCAGTCAACACGCATATACACTTACTGGTATGCATTCTGTACATATACACATACTGGTATGCATTCTGTACATATACACACAGAGACAAGCATGCACACACTTACAGACACACTCATACATGCTACTCATACATTTTTCACATGCTTCTTTTTGTTTGATAGTCCAAAAGCTTTTCCTCAACTTCAGAGAAAAGCCAGTCTATCAATCAGTCACGTTCTTTATTACCGCTTAAGACCGGGTTCCCCAAACTCAGACCTGGGTTCCCCCCTGGGTACATGTTTTATTTTTTTCCCTAGAACTACACAGCTGATTCAAATAATCTAAACTTGATGATGAGTTGGTTATTTGAATCGGCTGTATAGTGCTAGGGCAAAAACCTAAACGTGCAGCCGGCGGGAGGGGCACCTTTACATTGGGGGGGCAGGACAGAGTTTGGGGAACCCTGGCCTAAGAGAAATCTTGCTTTGCTTCTGGGTTCACTCTGTGCCACGCTTGTCCAGTTACGTAGTGCAAAAGACCTAGTTACCGCTTTATAGTTTAGTTGTAGCTAAAGCCTACCTTCCGTACACTCTGCTGTGCCTTCTGTCTGTATTCTCATTCCCCCCTTTACCTGTCAATCACTCATGCCACAAAGTAAATGTTTTGTAACTAATCTAAACTCAATTTGTTAATAATTTATTAATCAAATATATTAAATATTGCATACCTGACATGATATAAGTATTTAATCTACAGTATAGTACCATACCGTATATTAAGTACATGAAATACCTTAATGAAGTAAAAATAGTATTTCTGAACTCTACAGACACAGTATCTTTTAAGTGGCTTCTTGACCTTCCTTTTCTGAAGTTCCTTGACTGACTTATTATCTCTGGCTTGTGTTTCTTTTCCCTGTTCTCTCTACTTCTCTCTCTGTCATCTGTGTGTGTGTTGGCTATCAGATGCGTTTTCGACCCCTGTTCCCACCTCTGATGCCTCTGCTGAGGGCGGAGCTCCGGCCTCCACGCCAACCCCAGCCGCCGACGCTGCTGCCGGTGGGTTACAGGACATGTGTATATATGTGACTGTGTGGGGTCTGTCTGTGTAAATGGATGTATATTTGTATGGATGTTCGTATGTGTGTGTTTGGCTGTGTTCCACTGCTCGGTGCATCCATTTGTATATTTGCTTTTGTGTATGGAGAGTGTTGATTCCATTGTTGTGGGCGGGTGTAGCTAGTTTCCCTAGAGATGTGATGCTGCTGGTTGTTTCTAGGCATGGCTGATGTTGTTACCATGGAGATTGGTGCTGAAGTTGCTATGAGAACAGTGGATGACCACTACATGCTAGATTTCGCCTGAGGCTTCCTTTCCTTAGGTGAACTCTATCCCAAAATGCATCTGCAAGCTCCTTGGTTACACTCAAATCTGGTGTGTTATTGGCAGTGGTGGAAAAAGTACTCAATTGTCAAATCAAATTGTATTTGTCACATGCACCGAATATAACAGGTGTAGACCTACCGTGAAATACTTACTTACAAGCCCTTAACCAACAATGCAGTTCAAGAAATAGAGTTAAGAAAATATTTACTAAACAAACTTAAGTTTAACCTTTCTGAACCACCCATCCCAGATCCGGGATAATTGGCATCAGCAACGCTGAATAGCATAGCGCCACAGTCAAATAATATTACTAGAAAATATTCATATTCATGAAATCACAAGTGCAATATTGCAAAACACAGCTTACCCTTTTGTTAATCCACCTGTCTTCTCAGATTTTGAAATTATGCTTTACAGCGAAAGCAATACAAGTGTTTGTGTAAGTTTATCGATCGCTCGACAAAACATTAAGTACACTTAGCATCAGGTAACTTGGTCACGAAAATAAGAAAAGCAATCAAATTAATCGTTTACCTTTGATGATCTTCGGATGTTTTCACTCACGAGACTCCCAGTTAGACAACAAATGTTCCTTTTGTTCCATAAAGATATTTTTATATCCAAATACCAAATACCGTTATGCTGAGAAATCCACAGGAAAAAGCGTTCACGACAACGCAGACAAAAATGTCCACAGAAACACGTTTTTTATAATCAATCCTCAGGTTGTTTTTCAAATATCTATTCGATAATATATCAACCGGGAGTGTTGGTTTTTCACTAGGACCGGGGGTAACAATGGCCGCCTTTCTCTGTTGCGCACAACTCACTCTGAGAGCCCCCACCTATCCACTTACGCAATTTGATCGTTCTCACTCATTTTTCAAAATAAAAGCCTGAAACTATGTTTAAAGGCTGTTGACACCTTAGGGAAGCCATAGAAACGGGAATCTGGTTGATATCCATTTAAATGGGTAATAGGGATGCATAAGAACAGAGAGGTTTCAAAAACAGAGGCACTTCCTGATTGGATTTTCCTCAGGTTTTAGCCTGCAATATCAGTTCTGTTAAACTCACAGACAAAATGTTGACCGTTTTGGAAACTTTAGAGTGTTTTCTATCCTAATCTGACAATTATATGCATATTCTAGTTTCGGGGGCTGAGAAATAGGCAGGTTCAAATGGGTACGTTTTTTAGCCAAAAACGAAAATACTGCCCCCTACACTTAAAAGTAACACAAGAAAATTACATAACAATAACAAGGCTATATACAGGGGGTAGCGGTACCGGGTCAATGTGCGGGGGGTACAGGTTTGTCGTGAAAATTTGTAAAGTGACTATGCATACATAATAAACAGCCAGTAGCAGCAGTGTAAAAACAAAGGGGCAGGGGGGTTGTCAATGTAAATAATCCGGGTGGCCATTTTATTAAGTTGATCAACAGTCTTATGGCTTGGGGGTAGAAGTAGTTTTAAGGATCCTTTTGGTCCTAGACTTGGTGATCCGGTATCGCTTGCCGTGCGGTTGCAGTGAAAGCAGTCGATGACTTGGGTGACTGGAGTCTCTGACCATTTTTGGAGACTCTGACAAGTCTCTAACACCGCCTAGTATATAGGTCTTGGATGTCAGGAAGCTTGGACCCAGTGACGTATTGGGCCGTACGCACTACCCTCTGTAGCGCCTAACGGTCAGATGCCGAGCAGTTGCCATACCAGGCGGTGATGCAAATGGTCAGGATGCTCTCGATGGTGCAGCTGTAGAACGTTTTGAGGATCTGGGGACCCATGCCAAATCTTTTCAGTCTCCTGAGAAAAGGTGTTGTTGTGCCCTCTTCACAATGGTCTTGATGTGTTTGGACCATGATAGTTTGTTGGTGGTGTGGACACCAAGGAACTTGAAACTCTCGACCCACTCCACTACAGCCCCATAGATGTTAACCTGTCTAGGATGAGGGTGCCGCTAGCGGCACTCCCCCCCCACCCCCACTGAAAAGGCAGAGCCGCGAAATTCAAAAAAAATATATTTTTTAAATATTTAACTTTCACACATTAAAGTCCAATACAGCTAATGAAAGACACAGATCTTGTGAATCCAGCCAACATGTCCGATTTTTAAAATGTTTTACAGGGAAGACACAATATGTAAAGATGTAAATCTATTACCTAAAAACACATTAGCATAATCCACCATCTTTTATTTGTCCACCAACACCAGTAGCTATCACCAATTCGGCTAAACTAAGATATTTATAGCCCCTAACCAAGAAAAAAACTCATCAGATGACAGTCTGATAACATATTTATGGTATGGGATAGGTTTTGTTAGAAAAATGTGTAACGGGTGACGCTCTCCTCATCCTCGGAAGAGGTGAGGAGAGAAGGATCTTCAGACCAAAACGCAGGCTCAGGGAAATAAGCCATCTTTATTATAAATTACGATGGCACACGAAACGAAACAAAACACTTTCCAAACTACAAAATAACAAAACGACGTTGACGAGACCTGAACATAAACTTACATAACTAAACATAAACTTACGTACAGGTAACAGACGACATCGAAACGAAAACGAAACAAACAAACGCTACAGTCCTATGTGGTACGAACATAACATACGGACACAGGAGACAATCACCCACAAACAAACAGTGAGAATGCCCTACCTAAATATGACTCTTAATTAGAGGCAAACGCAAACCACCTGCCTCTAATCAAGAGCCATACCAGGCAAACCGAAACCAACATAGAAACAGATAACATAGAATGCCCACCCAACCTCACGTCCTGACCAACTAACACACAAAAACTAACATAAATAGGTCAGGAACGTGACAAAATGTGCATATTTCAGGTAGATGGCATAGGTTACAATTGCACCCACCGTCACAAATGGACTAGAATAACTACATAGAGCAACGTGTTTACCTACTTACTAAGCATCAAACATTTCGTAAAAATACACAGCATACACTAATCGAAAGACACAGATCCTGTGTATACAGACAATATTTCAGATTTTCTAAGTGTCTTACAGCGAAAACACAATAAATCGTTATATTAGCATAGCACATGTGCAAACATTACCCCAGCATTAATTCTAGCCAAAGTGAGCGATAACGTAAACATCGCCAAAATATATTATTTTTTTCACTAACCTTCTCAGAATTCTTCAGATGACACCCCTGTAACATCACATTACAACATGCATATACAGTTTGTTCGAAAATGTGCATATTTAGCCACCAAAATCATGGTTAGACAATGGGGAAAGTAGCCCAGCTGGTGAGAAAATGTCCGTGCGCCACATTAGACAGTGATCTACTCGTATACATAAATACTCATAAACGTGACTAAAAAATATAGGGTGGACAGCGATTGATAGACAATTTAATTCTTAATACAATCGCGGAATTACATTTTTTAAATTATCCTTACTTTTCAATACAGTTTGCGCCAAGCGAAGCTACGTCAAAAAACATGGCGTCCTAAGCCACTAACATTTTTCGACAGAAACACGATTTATCATAATAAAAATTTCCTACTTTGAGCTGTTCTTCCATCAGTATCTTGGGCAAAGGATCCTTTCTTAGGTCTAATCGTCTTTTGGTGGAAAGCTGTCCTCTTGCCATGTGGAAATGCCAACTGCGTTCAGCATGAACTGGAAGCGTGCCCAGCGATTCACAGCGTTTCAGAAATAAATGTCCCAAAATCGCACTAAACGGATATAAATTGCTATAAAACGCTTTAAATTAACTACCTTATGATGTTTTTAACTCCTATAACGAGTCTTAACATGACCGGAGAAAGATTACTCCCAACACTAATGCTTGGAACAGGTGCGGGTCGGTGTCCTCCACGCGCATGACGCAGCTCCAAAAGACTTACTAGCTACAGGGTTTTTTAATTTATAGTGCCTGTGAACGCGCAATCGACCCCATTCAAATCGTCATCACGTAAAGGCATCCAGGGGAAGACGTAAGCAGTGTCCGTATACTCATAGCAATAACAGTGGCCTTTTAACTGACTCCAGATCAGGGGCCAACATTTCTGAAATCTGACTCCATGTCAGGGAAATTGCTGTAGAATGGGTTCTGTTCCACTTAGAGACAAAATTTCAACTCCTATAGAAACTATAGACTGTTTTCTATCCAATAATAATAATAATATGCATATTGTACGATCAAGAATTTTGTAGGAAGCCGTTTCAAAAATTACACGATTACCATAAATAGTGACAACAGCGCCCCCAGCCTCAACAGGTTAATGGGGGCCTGTTTGGCCCTCCTTTTCCGATAGTCCACAGTCAGCTCCTTTGTCTTGCTCACATTGAGGGAGAGGTTGTTGTTCTGGCACCACACTGCCAGGTCTCTGACCTCCTCCCTATAGGCTGTCACATTGTTGTCAGTGATCAGGCCTACCACTGTTGTGTCGCCAGCAAACTTAATGATGGTGTTGGATATGCGAATTGGAGTGGGTCTTGGGTTTCCGGCATGATGGTGTTGATGTGAGCCATGACCAGCAAAAGCTGGTCATGGCTCACAAAGCACTTCATGGCTACAGACATGAGTGCTACAGGGTGGTAATCATTTAAGCAGGTTACCTTCACTTCTTGGGAACAGGGACTATGGTGGTCTGTTTGAAACATGTAGGCATTACAGACTCGGTCAGGGAGAGGTTGAAAACGTCAGTGAAGATATTTGCTAGTTGGTCTGCGCATGCTTTGAGTACACGTCCTGGTGATCCGCCTGGCCCCGCAGCTTTGTGAATGTTGTTCTGTTTAAAGGTCTTGCTCACATCAGCTATGGAGAGTGTGATCACTGTCATCCGGAACAGCTGGTGCTCTTATGCATGCTTCAGTGTTGCTTGCCTTGATGCAAGCATAAAAGGCATTTAGCTCATCTGGTAGGTTTGTGTCACTGGGCGGCTCATGGCTGGGTTTTCCTTTGTAGTCCATAATATTTTTCAAGCCCTGCCACATCCGATGAGCATCAGAGCTGGTGTAGTAGGATTCAATCTTAGTCCTGTATTGATGCTTTGCCTGTTTGATGGTTCATCTGAGGGCATAGCGGGATTTCTTATGTACGTCTGGATTAGTGCCCCACTCCTTGAAAGCGGCAGCTCTAGCCTTTAGCTCGGTGCGGATGTTGCCTGTAATCCATGGCTTCTGGTTGCGGAATGTACGTACGGTCACTGTTGGGTCGCCGTCGTCAATGCACTTATTGATGAAGCTGGTGACTGAGGTGGTATACTCCTCTATGTCATTGGATGAATCCCGGAACATATTCCAGTCTGTGCCAGCAAAACAGTCCTGTAGCGTAGCGTCATCTGACCACTTCCGTGTTGAGCGAGTTACTGGACATTCCTGCTTTAGTTTTTGCTTGTACGCAGGAATCAGGAGGATAGAATTATGGTCAGATTTGCCAAATGGAGGGTGAGGGAGAGCTTTGTACGCATCTCTGTGTGTGAAGTAAAGGTGGTCAAGAGTCCCCCCCCCCCCCTCTGGTTGCGGATTTAAATTTGCCTGATTAATGTTCCTGGCCACTAGGAGTGCCACTTCTGGATGAGCATTTTCTTGTTTGCTTATGGCCTTATACATTTCGTTGAGCGTTGTCTTAGTGCCAGCATCGGTTTGTGGTCGTAAATAAACGGCTACGAATAATATAGATGAAAACTCTCTAGGTAGATGGTTTGGTCTACAGCTTATCAATACCTTGAGACTTATTGAATATTAAACATGGGCCACCAGCTGTTATTGACAAATAAACGCACACCCCTTCCTCTCGTCTTACCAGATGTAGCTGCTCTGTCCTGCCGATGCACAAAGAAGCCAGCCAGCTATTTATTATCTTTGTCGTCGTTCAGCCACATCTCGGGGAAACATAAGATATTACAGATTTTAATGTCCCGTTGGTAGGATAGTCTTACTCGTAGATTGTCCAGTTTGTTTTCCAATGATTGCACGTTGGTCAATAATACGGAGGGTAGTGGTGGTTTACCTACTCATCTGCAAATTCTTACAAGGCACCCTGCAAAGCAGTATATCCTTCGCGTTAGACTCATTAAAGAAAAAATCTTTGTCCAGAGCGAGGTGAGTAATCGGAGATCTGATGTCCAGAAGCTCTTTTCGGTCATAAGAAACGGTAGTAGCAACACTATGTACAAATGAGTTACAATTGGAAAACACTAACAAAGTAGCACAGTAGGTTCGGAACCCATAAAACGGCAGCCATCCCCTCCGGCGCCATTATACTTTTACTTGAGTAAAGGTAAATGTACCTTAATTAATAGAAAATGACTCAAGTAAAAGTGAAAGTCACCCGGTAAAATAGTACTTGAGTAAAAGTTGAAAAGTATTTGGTTTCAAATATACTTACAGTTGAAGTCGGAAGTTTACATACACTTAGGTTGGAGTCATTAAAACTCGTTTTTCAACCACTCCACAAATTTCTTGTAAACAAACTATAGTTTTGGCATGTCGGTTCGGACATCTACTTTGTGCTTGACACAAGTAATTTTTCCAACAATTGTTTACAGGCAGATTATTTCACTTATAATTCACTGGATCACAATTCTAGTGTGTCAGAAGTTTACATACACTAAGTTGACTGTGCCTTTAAACAGCTTGGAAAATTCCAGAAAAGGATGTCATGGGTTTAGAAGCTTCTGATAGGCTAATTGACATCATTTGAGTCAATTTGAGGTGTACCTGTGGATATATTTCAAGGCCTACCTTCAAACTCAGTGCCTCTTTGCTTGACATCATGGGAAAATCGAAAGAAATCAGCCAAGACAAATTGTAGACCTCCACAAGTCTGGTTCATCCTTGGGAGCAATTTCCAAATGCCTGAAGGTAACGCGTTCATCTGTACAAACAATAGTACGCAAGTATAAACACCATGGGACCATGCAGCCATCATACCGCTCAGGAAGGAGACGCGTTCTGTCTCCTAGACATGAACGTACTTTGGTGCGAAAAGTGCAAATCAATCCCAGAACAACAGCAAAGGACCTTGTGAAGATTCTGGAGGAAACAGGTACAAACGTATCTATATCCACAGTAAAACAAGTCCTATATTGACATAACCTGAAAGGCCGCTCAGCAAGGAAGAAGCCACTGCTCCAAAACCGCCATAAAAAAGCCAGACTACGGTTTGCAACTGCACATGGGGACGAAGATCATACTTTTTGGATAAATGTCCTCTGGTCTGATGAAACAAAAATAGAACTGTTTGGCCATAATGACCATCGTTATGTTTGGAGGTAAAAGGGGGACGCTTGCAAGCCGAAGAACACCATCCCAACCGTGAAGCACGGGGGTGGCAGCATCATGTTGTTGGGGTGCTTTGCTGCAGGAGGGACTGGTGCACTTCACAAAATAGATGCCATCGTGAGGAAGGACAATTATGTGGATATATTGAAGCAACATCTCAAGACATCAGTCAGGAAGTTAAAGCTTGGTCGCAAATGGGTCTTCCAAATGAACAATGACCCCAAGCATACTTCCAAAGTTGTGGCAAAATGGCATCAGGACAACAAAGTCAAGGTATTGGAGTGGCCATCACAAAGCCCTGACCTCAATCCTATAGAACATTTGTGGGCAGAACTGAAAAAGCCTGTGCGAGCAAGAGGCCTACAAACCTGACTCAGTTACTCCAGCTCTGTCAGGAGGAATGGGCCAAAATTCACACAACTTATTGTGGGTAGCTTGTGGAAGGCTACCCGAAACGTTTGACCCAAGTTAAACAATTTAAAGGCAATGCTACCAAATACTGATTGAGTGTATGTAAACTTCTGACCCACTGAGAATGTGATGAAAGAAATAAAAGCTGAAATAAATCATTCTCTCTACTATTATTCTGACATTTCACATTCTTAAAATAAAGTGCTGATCCTAACTGACCTAAGACATGGAATTCTTACTAGTATTAAATGTCAGGAATTGTGAAAAACTGAGTTTAAATATATTTGTCTAAGGTTGATGTAAACTTCCAACTTCAACTGTAAGTATTACAAGTACATGGAATTGCTAAAATGTACTTAAGTATCAAAAGTGTTCAATAGGTGTGTAATATAAACCCTTTCAAATTCCTTATTTTAAGCAACCCAGACGGCACAATGTTATTTTTTTAAAATTATTGACGGATCACCAGGCACACTCCAACGCTCGAAGATAATTTACAAATCAAGCATTTCTGTTTAGTGAGCACCAGATCAGAGGCAGTACGGATGACAAGGGATGTTCTCTTGATAAGTGTGTGAATCAGACCATTTTCCTGTCAAAATGTAACAAGTACTTTTGAGTGTCAGGGAAAACGTATGGAGTAAAATGTATATTCTTTTCTTCAGCAATGTAGTGAAGTAAAAGTAGAAGTTGATAAAAATATAAACATTAAAGTACCGATACCCCAAAAAACTACTTAAGTATTATTTTTACTTAAGTACTTTACACCACTGGTTATTGGTATACCAGAGAGTATATTGAGAGAGCATGAATACTACTAATATTGTTTTTTCAAAGATGTTTCCTGCTACACCTCTTCACAAATCATGTTCTTTTTCTATAATTTTTCATCAGATATGCATATTTTCCAGATTATCTCTTGATCATATACAGTACTTCATTGTTTTTTACATTTACTGTTTGTTTCTAAAGAATATGGAGCTGTGAATTCCTAACTGAGCTTCTATCTTCTCCCTCAGAATCTCAGACAAATGCAGCTTCTCCTCTTCCCTATTGAACAGAATATAGCTCTTCGTTTTACACTGTGTTGTGGTCATTGCGTAACATCCTCATCTTCTGTTGTCATCCCTTCCCCCTGTTCTCTCCTCCCAAAGACCCCTTTGCCCTCTCTGGTGGTAGCTCAGATGCAGTAGGTCCAGGGCTGGACCTGTTTGCCATGATGCCTATGGAGAACAACTGCTTTAACTCAGTGGCGCCCCCTTCTGCCCCCTCATCCACCATCACAGCACCTATCCCCCCCACCACCCCATCGATAGACCTCTTGAGTGGTAAATGTTTACGCATGTGTGTGTGGTACTTCTTAACCTTTTCTTTTGTCCCCTTTCGTCTCTGTCCTCTACTCTGCATCCATGTCCTCTCCTCTCCTGCATTTTTTCAGTCGACTGCATTTTTCCTGGGTGTCCTTTTCTCTTTGTGAGGCTAACTTGCACATGTTTCTGTTCCTCTGTTTCCTTTCAGCTTGGATGCATTCTGCTGCCTCTCTGCTCCTGCATTGACTTTCAATCACAATTGTTCATCTAATTAATCAGTGTTTGTATTCTGCTGTTCTCATCTCTGTGTGTGTGGGTGGGTGGGTGTTTTCTTGCCCTGTAGCTATGTTTGATTCCATGCCAGATCCAAGCTTCACCAAAGCAGACCTTGCCCCCAGTGTTGACATGTTTGGAGCAGGTACCCAGACTAGCGCCATCTCACTGCTCTCCTCCTTGCTACTCTCCTCCCCTCTCCCTCTTTCCCTTTGCCCTCTTTTCCCCTCTCCTCCATTCTCCATTTCATTTCTCTCCATCGGTTGTCTTGTTGTCCTTGATCAGTGAAGAAAAGAAATTGTGAATGATTTCCTCTGGGTCTGCTACAGGCTATTGAGCAGGGCCTCAGCTGCTCTTCATTTCTCTCTCTCAAACCTTGCCATCTTTCTCAGCATGTGTTTGGAGTGCTATTTCTGTATGTACATTCGTGCATGTGAATTATTGTATTTCAGGGATACTGATTGTGTACCAATCTAACCCTCCTCTACCCTCCCCTTACAACAGATGCCTTCTCCTCCCCTGCCCCCCTCTCCTCTGCCCCCCCAATGGACAAGGGGGTGATCATGGACCTGTTTGGGGGTGGGTAACTGTACACCCTCCCCCACCCCTCACTATGCCCCTTGCTGCTGGTCGACGGTCTTCACATGAGTGGCCTTTGTGAAAGAATATCTCTCTTGAGCAAAAATCCATAATTTGGATTTATTA
Organism: Salvelinus fontinalis; assembly: GCF_029448725.1. Taxonomy (NCBI): domain Eukaryota; kingdom Metazoa; phylum Chordata; class Actinopteri; order Salmoniformes; family Salmonidae; genus Salvelinus; species Salvelinus fontinalis. Next base: position 18,488,966 of record NC_074691.1, read on the forward strand.
TTTGATTGTTTAATTGATTATTTTCATCATGTCATTCACCATCAACATTTCTCATTTCTGGTGACCCATAATCTTGTTAGTGTAGTTAAGTTGTTAACTGTGGTATTCAGGGAGGACACAGTGACTTTTCTATGTCCTCTCTAGAGCATATTGAGTTTGTGTTGCTAAGTAAACTCAGAGAAGAAACGTCCTCTCACTGTCAACGGCGTTTATTTTCAGCAAACTTAACATGTGTAAATATTTGTATGAACATAACAAGATTCAACAACGGAGACATAAACTGAACAAGTTCCACAGACATGTGACTAACAGAAATGGAATAATGTGTCCCTGAACAAAGGGGGGGTCAAAATCAAAAGTAACAGTCGGTATCTGGTGTGGCCACCAGCTGCATTAAGTACTGCAGTGCATCTCCTCTTCATGGACTGCACCAGCTTTGCCAGTTCTTGCTGTGAGATGTTACCCACTCTTCCACCAAAGCACCTGCAAGTTCCCTGACATTTCTGAGGGGAATGGCCCTAGCCCTCACCCTCCGATCCAACAGGTCCCAGACGTGCTCAGTGGGATTGAGATCCGGGCTCTTCACTGGCCATGGCAGAACACTGACATTCCTGTCTTGCAGGAAATCACGCACAGAACGAGCAGTATGGCTGGTGGCATTGTCATACTGGAGGGTCATGTCAGGATGAGCCTGCAGGAAGAGTACCACATGAGGGAGGAGGATGTCTTCCCTGTAACGCAAAGTGTTGTGATTGGTTGCAAAGTCAACAAGCTCAGTCCGATGATGCTGTGACACACTGCCCCAGACCATGACGGACCCTCCACCTCCAAATAGAACCCGCTCCAGAGTACAGGCCTCGGTGTAACGCTCATTCCTTCGACAATAAACGCGAATCCGACTATCACCCCTGGTGAGGCAAAACCGCGACTCGTCAGTGAATAGCACTTTTTACCAGTCCTGTCTGGTCCAGCCACGGTGGGTTTGTGCCCATAGGCGACATTGGAGCCGGTTATGTCTGGTGAGGACCAGCCTTACAAAAGGCCTACAATCGCTCAGTCCAGCCTCTCTCAGCCTATTGCGGACAGTCTGAGCACTGATAGAGGGATTGTGCGTTCCTGGTGTAACTCAAGCAGTTGTAGCCATCCTGTACTGTCCTGCAGGTTTGATGTTCGGATGTACCGATCCTGTGCAGGTGTTGTTACACGTGGTCTGCCACTGTGAGGACGATCAGCTGTCCGTCCTGTCTCCCTGTAGCGCTGTCTTAGGCATCTCACAGTACGGACATTGCAACTTATTGCCCTTGCCACATCTGCAGTCCTCATGCCTCAAGCACATTCACACAGATGAGCAGGGACACTGGGCATCTTTCTTTTAGTGTTTTTCAGAGTCAGTAGAAAGGCCTCTTTAGTGTCCTAAGTTTTCATAACTGTGACCTTAATTGCCTACCGTCTGTAAGCTGTTAGTCTCTTAACAACCGTTTCACAGGTGCATGTTCATGGAACAAGCATGGGAAACAGTGTTTAAACTAATTAATTTTACCTTTATTTAACTAGGCAAGTCAGTTAAGAACAAATTCTTATTTTCAATGACGGCCTAGGAACAGTCGGTTAACTGCCTTGTTCAGGGGCAGAACAATATATTTTTACCTTGTCAGCTCAGGGATTCGATCTTGCAACCTTTCGTTTACAAGTCCAACGCTCTAACCACCAGGTTACCTGTCGCCGCCTCTGTGAAGTTATTTGAAATTTTACGAATTATCTTTGAAAGACAAGGTCCTGCAAAAGGGACGTTTCTTTTTTTCTTTTTTTGTTTAGATGTAGATGTGCCGCAGCGTATTGAGATCAAAGGAGTTTCTATTGGTGTGTACTGTATGTGTGTATACCTGTGTATGTGTACTGACCTATCTGACAGTGATAACGCTGCTCTATCTGTTTGGCGTTCCTAGTGTGGAGCGGATGGCTGACTTCTTAACCCTTCTCTGCCCACATGCTGCACTGCTAATGGCTTGGCTCACCTTGGCCTGGTATGGTTTGGTTTGGCTTGGTTTGGTTTTACCCATCAGACTCCACTGGTGGAGAGACCAAGCCTGCTGCCCCTGCAGCTGCCTGTGGTGCTGAGCTGATGGCAGGTAATGTACCTACCGATGCACGACACACCCACCATGCACGACACACGCACCAGGCATAACCCATTCACATTGTATGTAAGACACATAACAGTAATTATAAACTGGATGGTTCAAAACCTGAATGCTGATTTGCTGAAAGCCGTGTTATATCAGACCCTATGACAAAACATTTATTTTTACTCTTCTAATTCCATTAGTAACCAGTTTATAATAGCAAAAAGGCACCTCAGGGGTTTGTGGTATATGGCCAATATACCACGTCTAAAGACTGTATCCAGGCACTCCACGTTGAGTCATGCGTAAAGAACAGGCCTTAGCCATGGTATATTGGTCATATACCACATACCCTCGGGCATTATTGCTTAAATATACAGTTGAAGGTGGAAGTTTACATCCACCTTAGCCAAATACATTTAAACTCAGTTTTTCACAATTCCTGACATTTAATCCTAGTAAAAATTCCCTCTCTTAGGTCAGTTAGGATCACCACTTTATTTTAAGAATGTGAAATGTCAGAATAATAGTAGAGAGAATTATTTATTTCAGCTTTTATTTCTTTCATCACATTCCCAGTGGGTCAGAAGTTTACATACACTCAATTAGTATTTGGTAGCATTGCCTTTAAATTGTTTAACTTGGATCAAACGTTTCGGGTAGCCTTCCACAAGCTTCCCACAATAAGTTGGGTGAATTTTGGCCCATTCCTCCTGACAAAGCTGGTGTAATTGAATCAGGTTTGTAGGCCTCCTTGCTCGCACATCCTTTTTCAGTTCTGCCTACAAATATTCTGTAGGATTGAGGTCAGGGCTTTGTGCTAGCCACTCCAATACCTTGACTTTGTTGTCCTTAAGCCATTTTGCCTCAGGTTCGGACGTAGGCTTGGTGTCATTGTCCATTTGGAAGACCCATTTGCGACCAAGCTTTAACTTCCTGACTGATGTCTTGACTGATGCCACATATTTTTCCTCCTCATGATGCCATCTATTTTGTGACGTGCATCAGTCCCCTTGGCTTATTTTTTTAGATTTTTCCATGATGGCAAGCAAAGAGGCACTGAGTTTGAAGGTAGGCCTTGAAATACATCCACAGGTACACCTCCAATTGACTCAAATGATGTCAATTAGCCTATCAGCAGCTTCTAAAGCCATGACATAATTTTCTGGAATTTTCCAAGCTGTTTAAAGGCACAGTCAACTTAGTGTATGTAAACTTCTGACCCACTGGAATTGTGATACAGTAAGTGAAATCATCTGTCTGTAAACAAGTGTTGGAAAAATTACTTGTGTCATGCACAAAGTAGATGACCTAACCGACTTGCCAAAACTATAGTTTGTTAACAAGACATTTGTGGAGTGGTTGAAAAACGAGTTTTAATGTCTCCAACCTAAGTGTATGTAAACTTCCGACTTCAACTGTACCACATAATATTTTCCATTGTACTGTAATATGTAACCACATCGCCAAATATATCTGACATAAAGTTATAGTGGATATATTAAAAGCTTATTGTGTGTGTATTTTTGACAATCTAGATATATTATTTCACATCCATATTTTGTATACAGTGATCATTCCATGATTTGACTTTTTTAATAACCCTTGTATTAGTAACAACAGACAGCACACATGTATATGAACATGTGTCTGTCTGACTGAATACATCCTGATTGTATGTAACTTGGTTTTATGGCCGTTCCGCATGCATACTGCTGTTTTGTATGGTCATTATTGTTCTAGCTTCTGTCCTTAGTTGTCTCTCTCACTCCGTTGATGAGAGAGACAACTGAGTGTTTTTCACTCAGCCACTTGGTAACCCTGGTAACTGTGTTACCGTGGCAATGTTCCCTGTTTCATGGTCATGGCTGTCACTAGCCTGCATGCTATGTTACTGACGATCTGCAAATACTACTGCTTATGGCTTAACTCTTTCTCCTCCATCTCTCTTTCTCTCGCAACATTTGTCATCTAACTCACTCCATTATTTTTCCCTTCACTACTCTTTCCCTTTCTTCTTACCTTTCCATCCTCTCCCTCCCCCTTTTTCTCCTTCTGCGCTTTGTCTCTCGCTCTCAATCACTCGCTCTCACACTCTCTCTATCCTCTCGTTCTCTCTTCTCTCTCACCACCGTCTCTCCATCTGGCTCTGGGGCTGGCTCATTGCTTGCTTCCTGCACTCTGATTGGGTGAGTGTTCTGGCCCATTGATGTGCTGGTTTCCCACAGTGCATTGCTGCACTGCAGTAGGAGAGCCACTGCTGCTGTTCTGTTCCCTCTGCTCTGACAGATGCTTAATATATACAATGTGTGACATGCTCACATCACAATGCCCATTTAGCTTTGTACTGGCTAGGCTGCAGTGCTTTCTCACTATAGAGTAGAGGCTGCATCCTAACTGTCACCTAGATACAGAGGGCGATACCCTATCTCAAACAATCTCGCTAATAAGATACTACACTCTTAGAAAAAAGGGTTCCAAATGGCTTATTCGGCTGTCCCCTTAGTATAACCATTTTTGGTTCCAGGTAGAACCCTTTTTGGTTCCATGTAGAACCCTCTGTGGAAAGGATTCTACATGGAAACCAAAAGGATTCAAACTGGAACCAAAAATGGTTTTTCAAAGGGTTATCCTATGGGGACAGCCGAAGAAACCTTTTAGGTTCCAGATAACACCACAAGAGTGTAACACTATTGAGTAGTGTTAAGTATACAAAATATGAATGCTCTTTATTGATATTACATGTACATGGAGAGCATTACTTAAACTGTATATTGCATATTTGTGTGTGTGTGTGAAGGCACAGTACATGTCCTCACAGTCATAGTGAGTATCAGTACGAGGGCTTGCTATACTCGTCTCTGATCACTTTTGACATGGAGACCGTATCAATATGTTATCATGGTAATCCCACTCGTAAGAAGGACCCCTCCTGTTATGATCTGAAAGGATTATTGTGACTGTTTGATCTAAACCTGTCTCTCACCCCCTCTCTATTTCTCTCGCTCTCACTTTCTCTCTCTCTCTCTCTCTCTCTCTCTCTCTCTCTCTCTCTCTCTCTCCCCCCTTTCCCTCTCTCTCTCTCACCCCCTCTCTCTCTCTCTCTCTCTCTCACCCTCTCTCTCTCTCTCACCCCCCCCTCTCTCTCTCTCTCTCTCTCTCTCTCTCTCTCTCTTTTTCCCCCTCTCCATCCTCTTCTCCCCCCTCCCCATTGCTATCTCTCTCTCCCCCTTCCTCGTGTCTCCTGTAGCGTTTGATGGTCTAGGGGATGTGTTGATGCCTTCTATGACACCCCAGGCCGGGGCAGCCTCGTCTCCAGTCAAATCTATGGGAGGAGACCTGGACGCCACCATGGCTAGCATGGCTAGCAGTAAGTCTCTGAGCAGACGCATGACAGTGATCCTCTATTTGGCCTGAAGCATTTCAGCATCATGGTGCTGCCCAGCTATGCATAGACATGAATTTACATGGTAGTTACATACCGCTGCTAGGTACATTGTCATTACAGTGGCGGTACGTCATGTTACACAGCACTTATAAATGTGATAAGATACTGAATGGACATTATTCTGTGACTGGGAAATTTTAATTGTCCAATGTCTTATTTTCTCTCTCTCAGATCTGGGAATGGGGAGCCAAAAACCGTAAGTTTTCCTGTTTTGAGTCTGTCTTTTTGTGTATCGAAATGTCACTTAATGCCATGGATTACAATCACATAGCATTTTCCATGTGCTCAATGAGCTTTATATTTTAAAAGGTTGGGAGGCTATAGCTGTCTTTTCTTTTTCTATTGGCTTACTGACTGATTGCCATTCTTCTGCAGGGGGGAGAACACGATGGGAGGCTGGTCAACTCCTCAGGTAGCTCCGCCCAGTTGGGGCGCTCCCATGGTAAATGTTGTCTGGTTCATATAGCATGGAGTGCAGCGACATGGCAGTGACGGGCATGGAATGGAACAAATTACACACGCCGTTCCTCTCTGACTCTCCAGGGTGGTCCAATCAAATTTGGAGTTGGGTTTAAAAGGGGTGAACATTTTGTGGGAAAACTATGGGTTGGATTGGGAATAACCCCTGGAGAGCTCTGAGAGGGCTGATGTTTGTCCCAAACTAAGGAGCTGCTTGGAAAACCACTTCCCGTTTCTTCTCCTATGGTTCTGACCTCGAGCAAGCCACATGACCCTTCGCTGACCCCGAAATGCCCTGCTCATCTGCATGTATCTTTAATTCTATCCCCGTATCCCCAAGCTTTCGCTATAGGGTCTATAGTTGCTGTATTGCTCCATGGCTTCAGCTGTTAATTTAACCAAAGCCTCACTACTGATATAAAAATCTGATGTTTAGTTACTGATTATTAAACTGGTCTGCCTGATCATGTGTTCCTATATATGACCCTGTGCTCTTCAAATGTTTCTGCTTGAGCAAATCACCTGAACCTGATTTTAGAGGCTAGGTTTTCTATGTGATCTCTCTCTCTCTCTCTCTCTCTCTCTCTCTCTCTCTCTCTCTCTCTCTCTCTCTCTCTCTCTCTCTCTCTCTCTCTCTCTCTCTCTCTCTCTCTCTCTCTCTCTCTCTCTCTCTCTCTCTCTCTCTCTCTCTCTCTCTGTCTCTCTCTGTCTCTCTCTGTCTCTGTCTCTGTCTCTGTGTGTGTTGAATCTGTTTTAATGATGTCTTTGTCTGTGTTGTGTGTGTCAATGATATGTCTGTGTGTTTGCTGTTGCAGTGTTGTCTTTGTTGTGCCTGTGTTGTATGTAGTGTAGTAACATCCCACCTCCTCTTCCCCCCTCCACACCCCTAGAACGTTCCAATGGGGTCCCCTTCTTTTATGGGGTCTAACCAAGGATTCAGCATGGTAAGACCACCCCACTCTCGGTCTAGGACCATTAGGAGCACCTAAGATGGCCAATGACCCCAATAGGTGGCCCACTTAGTTTGGTGCCACTGTGAGAGATAGTAGCTGCCATAGCGTCTGACTGTCTCCTCTCTCTATCTCAGAGCGGAGCGGTCGGGGCTGGAGCTCCCATGATGCCCATGGTTAGACCAGGCTTTGGAGCCCCTGCAACCCCAGGAGCACCGGTAAGACACACACACACACACACACACACACACACACACACACACACACACACACACACACACACACACACACACACACACACACACACACACACACACACACACACACACACACACACACACACACACACCTATTCCATGACACAGTGTTTCCTGTGACAGATGGGATCTCCAGGGATGGCCGGGAGTCCGAGGAGGCCTCCTCCCCCCAAGAATGCCTTGGATGACCTCAACATCAAGGACTTCATGTAAACCCCTCTAACCCTCCTAGGTAGGGCTCTCTCTCTCACAGCGGCACCAAACTATATACACACAATGCAATGAAAAGAGAGAGTTACAGAATAACATTGTGGTAATCAACTCTCTCGCTCTCTCTCCAGAGGTTGTCGTTGTGTCTGGAGCTCTATCGATGTGGATGTGTGCACTCCCCGCCTTCCTGTCACGCCCAAGTCCCTTCAGCCAATCAGCCATCAGCATTACGACCCCTGCCCTCTGACTTCCCCGTAACCCCGCCCTCCCTCTCTGTCTGATGTTTTAGCACAAACCGTGGATGTGAATCATAAATACAGAAAACAAAAATGTGTATGTGTGTGTGAGTGTACTTCAATGTTATCCTTTACTTAAATTAAGACAAAAAATGTAACATAAAAACTTCTATTGTATTTTGAATCATTCTGGTACTCCCTGAAAGAGCTGAGTTGGAATGTGTTGTTAACCGTGAACTGTGTTCGGTGTGTGTAAACCTCACTGGCCAATCCCTGCCCTATCCCCTCCCTTGCTGTCCAATCAAATTCTGTACTGAGCTGTGTTGCTGACGTTATTCAACACTTAGTTGTACTTCTCTCCATTCATTGATCCATCCAGCCTCTTATACAGTTCTATGGGTGTATATTGATGAATATTGAAATATGTATCATCACAAATCTGGGTTTACGAGATGACCAATCATATGACAACTTCCATTTTCCATTCAATTCATTTTTGTTTTTATTTTGTCTGTTTTTTTTATTGTGTGTTACATGCAACAGTTGTTGACTATGTTCAAATTGACATATGCGTTTTTGAATATTTTAAATGATAGATTATACATATATTTCTTTAGTCTTTATTTTGAGAGAAAATGTATCATATATTTTAATTATGTCTATGAATTGTAAGATTGAAAAAAATGCAAGAAGATTAAAAAAAGATCCTTTCCCTTGTACATTATCTCCCTATCTGTATTTGAAGGCAGTATTGAATGCAAACTCAGTCCCAGTGTTTACTGTTGCACTCCCTGTTGGTGTGAAGTGGTACTGCATTTAAGCATGTCAAGTGAAGTTGATCTGGGTTGCATCCAAATACTTAAAAAAATCTAAATATACTTGTCTCCTTTCCTTAACGGCCAACTATCTGAATTGAATCGATAGGTGAAGGGCAGTTGGTGGAAATAATGCAGTCCTTACACCTATCAGTGGTCATGGAGTGAATGAGACAAGGAAATGTTTGTAAACATTACTGGGACACTTCCACCAGGTCATGGTGATGCAGTGATCAGTACGCTTGTATCGTCCCCTGAAGCAACACTCCAGGGGTGTTTACGAACTAATTGGCGGTAAAGTATTCAGATATACACTGGATGTTCCATGTGTCGTTTCTCTTCCAAAGTGACTATATTAATGTGTTGAGAAAGAAAAAGATACATAAAACGTATCATATACAATAATGTGGATAACAATGTTTGCTATATATTTGGTTGAAGGCAGTGTTTGGTTCTTGGATGGCATCACTCCTCTCCTCTCCCCCACTTGCATGTGAGTCCCATTGAGATCGAATAAAATTCAAATACACTGATGTCTTCACTGTTGTCATTCATGTTTGATGTTCAGTCCATCACACATTTTTTGGTATTCAATGGTAGGCTTTAATATAAAGAAATACAAATTATTTTTAACAAGCTAAATTTATATTTAGGAAATACTCAACAAAAGACACATTTACATTTAAGCCAGATAGCAAAACTATGAATCATGCAGAGATGATAAAAATAACCACCAATGGAATTAATCTTAGCCCCGGTATTACGTGCACAATGGGCATTTCTTGGAAGCAACACATAAAGGCATATAAGACTGGAAAACCTGTTAGTGTTTGGAGAGCACCATAGAATTTTGAGACCTCAAAATAATTTTTGGGCATTCTGGATAGGAATCTGATTGATTGACCGGAGCATGAAAATCCTCCCATATTCCGAAATCCTATTCCATCTGATCTGTCTGTGCTGGCCATTTGATAGTTCGTTGACCACGATTGCAGCACTTTGAGGTCTCAGTGAAAAGTGCTAGATGAACATTTGTTTCTTCCTCTGATCAGTCTGACAGATCCAGCAGATAGATCCCTGACTTCTCAGGCCTTCGTACACATGCTGGGATCCCCGTGGATCCAGTGGCAGATCTGAGCGTATTTAGGCGGAGTGATCCTCACCGCCACATTATAATCCCTCTTTTCACCCCGGTCCCCTTCCACCCAGCGGTGCCCTGAGAACACTCCAATCACCTTCCGCTGCCACTTCCTCTTATTGGATCCCTCCACTTCCTGTCTGAGCCGGATGTATACGCCAGCACCTGACGCCCCCTGCTGGGCATCACAGTGCTGATACAACAGGTCGTCTGACTCCTCTGTCACTGAACAGAAGCGATAGACCACCTTTTCTTTCTCTCCCTCCGTTTGTCCTCCCTCTGGCTCATTGTCAAACCCTGAGAAGTGGATGCGACCTAAGGGCAGGGGCTTTGCAGCGGGCGCCACCCCCAGCTCCATGTGCTTCTGTTTGATTGGCCGTTTCAACTCTAGGAGAGCGTAGTCATAGTCAGGGGTAACGGCGTTAGTGTCATCGTCCCCTGTGTGTATCCAACCCTTGGGGATGTGGATTTGTTTCACGCGTGTCCAGCGGAAGGAGGGCTGCTTTTTAGTTTCTGTGCTGCGTTGTACACGGCTACTTCTGCTACCTCTCGTTCTCTGCCTACCCCCTCCCTCTCTTCTCTCCTTCTCTGTGTTCCCTTCTTCACCTCCCTCTGCTCCGGTCTCCCCATCAACCGCGTTCTGTATCTCCCCCTTTCCCTTCATTCCTCTCTGCCTCCCTCCTCTCCGTCTCTGCTCCTGTCTCGGTCCTTCTTCATCTATCCCATTCCCATCCTCCTCCTCTTCTCCAACCTCTTCCTCTCCTTCCACCTTTCCCATCCTTTCCACATCTCCTCCTCTCCTCCCACCTCTCCTCCTCCCCCCCCTCCTCCCCCCCCTCCTCCCCCCCCCCCTACCTCGTTTAGATTTGACCTGTAGGACCCCGACTTTCAGCCTGCGGACCCCCTGTAGGTAGTCCTTCCCGTCGTGGACACAGTGGGCTGCCGTCAAGATGTGTTTGTCAGACACCAGGACCCCGGAGCAGCCTGTGGACAGGCGGACCGCCGTGGAGAACGGGTAGTTGGTGGTAAAGTGGCTGTCTGAGATGACAAAGCGCCCGTCCAAGCCGTACACCTGACGTTTCCTGCGAGTGTGTGAGGGTGTGCGTGAAGTCGTCTCATTCAGGCCCTGCAGTGTGACATCGGTGTGTGTGCGCGTGCCGTTTTCATACACCGTCTCGTATCCCAGCATGCTCTCCACCGTGGCCTGGTCGGGAGGGGGGAGAGCGCTCTGACACTCTATCCCACACATCCCCTCCCCCTTCCCATCTGACCCCTCATCCTTCCCCCCAAATGTGGGAGTCCGCAGATGCACTGTGTGCCTGTCCAGAATCAACGGGACACTCTGCACGGACCAGCCATACTCTTTATCATCATCATCGTCACCGTGGCCCCCCCAGACAGGAACACACAGGGGCAGGGCACAGAGCAGCAGACACAGGGGAATGGGGCACATCACACTGCTTCACCAGGGCCTACGAAACAGAGGAGAGAGGAGGGAAGAGTGAGCTAAAAGAAAGACATAGGTGACTGGTGTATAAAATGAGGGCTCAGGCCAGCAGAGGGTGCTTTATCCCAAACAGTCACAACAAACTGCTTTAGTGTTATTGAAGGCTTATCTTTGCAATAGCGGTCTCACCGGCAGATGCCGCTGGTAGTGAAGTCCGTTATACGTTTGGAACAGTTATGTGGCATAGGCAACTGGCTTATTCAGATAAGTAGTAGCCTAACTAACGTTGGGCTCCAACAATAGCCTACTTTCACCTGATGATACCATGATTGAAAAATGGCCATTTGATGTTTGTTTTTCAACTATAAATATTGTCATAGACTTGCCTACATTCAACAAAACCTTTATTATAATGCAGCAAGACTACAAAAGAAACAGCTTGATAAAAGAACAACATAGGTATGAACTATGATAATATGATTTTATAATATGTAATATGGAAACGATGATGATTTAGTGGAAATACTGTACATAGGCCTATTGGCTATAGTGTGATGCGTAATGGTGATAAAACGATCACATTTTCTCATAATGGTCATAGTAGTCAAATCACTCATAGAACATCACAATGCAAAGTAAATAATGCAACTGTAGTCGAAATTGAAGTTGATGATCATTGATTAGTAATGCCTGGCCTGTGTCTATACATTCCTGCCTAACACGTGAACTGATTGAAATGGAGAGTAAACAAAACAATCATACCTGCAAGCATTTGACAAGAAATGCAGAAGTTAGCAAAATGCCTCTTTTAATACATAAATCGGTATTTCATCCAGTCGGGTATGATTCAGTGGGTGAAAGACCGCGTCCCATCATCGCCAGCGCATCAAACAAACGGAACGCAATGGAACGCCGTTCGCGAGATCTTCACCGAGATTTGTCCATGATGAAGAAAAAAAGGGAATAACAAAGTGCGGCTCGTTCATGTTACAAGGCAACACCGGGGGAGGTACTGCCTGGTGTTGCGGAGAGCAAGGAGGACTGACTGAAGTTGAATGAAGTTCTTCAGTATGTGAACTGTGGAATTTTATGTCCAAAAGCAGGCAAATTATATAAAACGTGTTATTGTATTTTATACTTTTTTTTTGCCCCCATATACTTATTTGCATTGCCCACCTCACACATCTACTGGTGTTGCTTTGTATTGTTTTAGGACAAAATAACTTATTGAATGACAGGCTGGCAGTCGTTGAGTTTGTGTGTGGGATATGTTTTTTGTTTTCAGTGTCTGTGGGCAAAACTGTAAATTCAGATTTATGTCAGCCAGGTAACATTAGACGGCTCTTGTCTTCACACACTGCCTGTGCTGTCTCTCAGTGAGAGGCAGATGGTTTGGGGTTGGACACACACACACACACACACACACACACACACACACACACACACACACACACACACACACACACACACACACACACACACACACACACACACACACACACACACACACACACACACACAGACACACACACACACACACACACACACACACACACACTGATTCAACTCTAGACCTTCATAGATCTTAAAGCTGCAATATATATGTATGTTTTTGGGCGACCCCACCAAATGCACATAGAAATGTGAGTTTATCTGTCATTCTCATTGAAATCAAGTCTGAGAAGCGGGTATATCTGTTCTATGTGCACTATTTCTATGCATCCCATTCTTAAGTTTCGTTTTTGTCTTATACTTTCGTTTTTGTACACCAGCATAAAATAGCTGAAAATGCAATATTTTTGGTTATGGAAAATATATTTCACAGCGGTTTAGATGGAACAATGATTCTTTACACAATATTTGCTTGTTTTGTCACAAACTGAAATTAGGTGAACCGTTAGAATTTTAGCAACCAGGAAATGCCGGAGAGATTTTTGCATAGTGCACCTTTAAGGAACAACCTGCGTTTCAACTCCAGCAGGTTTATTTTGACAACGGGTTGGCCTCCTGGCTGCACAGGCACTCAACTCATTCACCAAATGAACTCTTTCTCTTCCTCCCTCTCTCCCCTCTCCCTCCTTCCTCCCCACTTCCCTTCCGTATCCTTTCCTCTTTAATACACAGTATAGAAATAGCAGTACTCACAGTCAAAGATCTAAACATTTCAGTCTTTAACAGAGAGCTTTGGCTGGTTCATGTTACCATATATACGTCTGCCTTAACATGTAACTTCCTGTGGATGTGTGACTGTTCCTATGCTGTTTGTTTCTATATGGGTCCCATAGATGCAACAATGCATGCCATTATAAGGCTTTTAAGGATATAAGAACTGTTTGCTTTTTCCCCTTCTGTGTAAATGGGCACCCTGGTAGAACTCTTCCATTTGTTGATGAGAACAGGAGGTTGCTGACACATTAATAGGGGAAGATGTGCTCGTAGTAATGGCTGGAGTGGAATGAGTGTATTGGTATCAAATACATAAAACACATGGCTTCCATGTGTTTGATGCGATTCTATTGGTTCCGTTCCAGTCGTTATTATGAGCTGTCCTCCCCTCAGCAGCCTCATGGAACAAAGGTCAATGAAAGAGCCAAAGACGGTCATTGGTTTGTTTAAGATAGCCATAATAACAACAACTTTTCATATTGATATACCAACAGCTGAATGGTGAGTGCAAAAGTGAGGTAAAGCAGAGGAGTAGAGAGAACACACTGTGTGTGTGTGTTCATTCTATGTCTCTTCTCTCTATGTAATATGGAACTTCTTTCTCTTCTTCTCTCCCTCCCTAGTGAGATGTGCCAGATTATCTCTGAGATTAGAGAGAGATGATAATCACTCCAGTGTTGGTTTCAAACAACAATGTGCAAATATGAATGTTAAACACTATTATAACAGTCTCCTCGACTGAACTTCACACCTCATTCTAGAGGTTTAGCCCTTTGTGGAGCAGCAAGTTTGTGGGCTCCACATACAATAGATGCGGTAAAAGAGCCAATGTGACGCAAAAACGGTCATACCAATCGGCATAGCGGACAAGAAAGTAAGAAAGACAGTGACTACAAAAGCTAGCCAGCACGACGGTATGTGATGCTATGGTGATTTCAGTAAACAAACAGTGCAAATCAACATCCGGTAGAAAACCACGCTATGGCAGACAGAAGAAATGTACATATTTGAGCCCCGGCTGCAAGTCCCGTCTACAGCCAACCTGTTTGGGCTGCAGGGGCAGTATTGAGTAGCCAGATAAAATGTGCCCATTTCAAACGGCCTTGTACTCAATTCTTGCTCATACAATATGCATATTATTATTACTATTGGATAGAAAACACTCTCTAGTTTCTAAAACCGTTTGAATTATATCTGTGAGTCAAACAGAACTCATTTGGCACAAACTTCCTGACCAGGAAGTGGAAAGTCTGAAATCGAGGCTCTGCTTTTCTTCCTGCCTATACATGGGCATGAAACGTAAGAGTCTACGTGCACTTCATAGACCTTCCCCTGGGTGTCAAGAGGCTGTGAGAGAAGTAATTTCGTGTTTATCTTGGTCTGACGTCGAATACAGGCTCTTTGTATGACGTGTCCCTCATTTCCGGTACTCTGAGGAGCGCGCGGTGGACGGTGGGATTGCCTTCTGTTTAGCTGCCGTTATGGACGACTACTATCTCCGGCTTTGATTTTATCTGATACATGTGACCATATCATCGTAAAGTATGTTTTTTCAATATAGTTTAATCAGATTATTGAAATTTTTTCGGGAGTTTTGCCGTGTTCCGTTCTCTGACTTTGTTGACGATGGAGCGATTCGTGCCACCCGGCTAGCGCGCGTGCTAAATGAAGAGGGAAAGTGTCCGTTCTAATTCCAAACAACGACTGTTCTGGACAAAGGACACCTTGTCCAACATTCTGATGAAAGATCAGCAAAAGTAAGAAACATTTTATGATGCTATTTCATATATCTGTCGAACATGTTGTACTAGTCGCCGGCGGCCAACGTTTGGGTACTCTAGCTATACCGAAGCTGCATATCGTAATGAAGTTATTTTTTAGAATTCTAACACTGCGATTTCATTAAGAACTAATGGATCTATCATTTCCTATACAACATGTATTTTTTAGTTATGTTTATGAATAGCTATTTGGTCAGAATATGTGTGTCAGAAAAAGTGTCAGGAAAAATCCGGACGTAGTGGGGAAAAGTAGCTAAGTTAGCACACGGTGTAACCATTGATTTCAGCTCTAAATATGCACATTTTCGAACAAAACATAAGTGTATGTATAACCTGATGTTATAGGACTGTCATCTGAGGAAGAAAATCAAGGTTAGTCAAAAATTATATATCTTTTGCTTGTTTGTTACGATCGCTTACTTTTGCTACTGGGAAATTGCTTGTGTTTTTGGCTATTGTGGTGAGCTAATATAACGCTATATTGTGTTTTCGCTGTAAAACACTTGATAAATCGGAAATATTGTCTGGAATCACAAGATGCCTGTCTTTCAATTGCTGTACACTATGTATTTTTCAGAAATGTTTTATGATGAGTAATTCGGTATTTGACGTTGGTGTCTGTAATTATTCTGTCTGCTTTCGGTGCAACTTCTGATTGTAGCTGCAATGTAAACTATGATTTATACCTGAAATATGCACATTTTTCGAACAAAACATAGATTTATTGAATAACATGTTATAAGACTGTCATCTGATGAAGTTGTTTGTTGGTTAGTTTGGTTGGTTCTTGGTTAGTTAGATTGGCTTTGTGCATGCTACCTGTGCTGTGAAAAATGTCTGTCCTCTTTTGTATTTGGTGGTGAGCTAACATAAATATACGTGGTGTTTTCGCTGTAAAACATTTAAAAAATCGGTGTAACGGTCCTGACCAGTTTTATGTTGTTTTTGTATGTGTAATTGGTCAGGGCGTTAGTTTTGGGTGGGCAGTCTATGTTATCTGTTTCTATGTTGGTTTTGGTTGCCTGGTATGGCTCTTAATTAGAGGCAGGTGTTTTGTGTTCTCCTCTAATTAAGAGTCATATTTAGGTAGGGTGTTCTCACTGTTTGTTTGTGGGTGATTGTCTCCTGTGTCTGTATGTTATTTCGTACCACACGGGACTGTTTCGGTTTATGTAGTCTGTTTCCTATTCGTGCGTTCTTCGTGTCTATGTAAGTTCTCATGTTTAGGTCAGTCTACGTCGTTTGTTATTTTGTATCATTTCAAGTGTAGTTCGTGTTCGTTTTTCGTCTTGTTTAAATAAATATGTATTCAAACTTCGCTGCGCCTTGGTTCCCTCAATACTCCTCCTTTTCCGAAGATGGAGAGGAGGAGGATCGCCGTTACAATCGGACATGTTGGCTGGATTCACAAGATGTGTACCTTTCATATGCTGTATTGGACTTGTTAATGTGTGAAAGTTAAATATTTAAAAAATATATATTTTGAATTTCGCTCCCTGCACTTGAGCTGGCTGTTGTCATAAGTGTACCAGCGTCGGGCTGCAGCCATATTAACAGCATTTACAGCCGTTCTCTCATTGAAAACAATGACATCCGATTTGCCATCTACCGTTTTCCTCGTGCAACCTAAATTCAGTGTAAGTCATTCCTGCTGTAAATGTAACGGATGTGAAATGGCTAGCTAGTTAGCGGTAGTGCGCGCTAATAGCCTTACAATCGGTTACGTCACTTGCTCTGATACCTTGAAGTAGTGGTTCCCCTTTCTCTGCAAGAGGGCCGCGGCCTTTGTGGAGCGATGGTTAACGATGCTTCGTGGGCGACCGTTGTTGATGTGTGCAGAGGGTCCCTCGGGGCGAGGGAACGGACTAAAGTTATACTGTTACATAAAGATGTTGATGTTGATTCCATCCTGGCCCGTGGATGTGAGTAAATGTTATTGGATAGTTTGCTTGAGGGAAATAAAGCATTCTAATTGTGTATAGGTTTGAAGGAAAAAGGGAACAGACGTCTTAATAAAGTTCAAGAGTTCGACACACACAACAACACAGCGTTACACATGGAATAAACAAACATACAGTCAATAATACAGTAGAAAAAGTCTATATACAGTATGTGCAAATGAGGTAGGATAAGGTAAGGCAATAAATTGGTAAGTAAGGCAATAAATTGGCCATGGTGGCGAGTAATTACAATATTGCAATTAAACACTGGAATGGTAGGTGTGCTGAAGATTAATGCGCAAGTAGAGATACTGGGGTGCAAAGGAGCAAGATAAAAAAATTAAAAAAATACAGTATGGGATGGGGTAGTTGGATGGGTTATTTACAGATGGGCTATGTGCAGGTGCAGTGATCTGTGAGCTGCTCTGACAGCTGGTTCTTAAAGCTAGTGAGGGAGATATGAGTCTCCAGCCTCAGTGTTTTTTGCAGTTTCTTCCAGTCATTGGCAGCAGAGAACTAGAAGGAAAGGCAGCCAAAGGAGGAATTGGCTTTGGTGGTGACCGGTGAGATATACCTGCTGGAGCACGTGCTACGTGTGGGTGCTGCTATGGTGAACAGTGAGCTGAGATAAGGCGGGGCTTTACCTAGCAGAGACTTGTAGATGACCTGGAGCCAGTGGGTTTGGCGACGAGTATGAAGCGACGGCCAGCCAACGAGAGTGTACAGGTCGCAGTGGTGGGTAGTATAGAGAGCTTTGGTGACAAAACGGATGGCACTGTGATAGGCTGCATCCAATTTGTTGAGTAGAGTGTTGGAGGCTATTTTGTAAATGACATCGCCGAAGTCGAGGATCGGTAGGATGGTCAGTTTTACGAGGGTATATTTGGCAGCATGAGTGAAGGATGCTTTGTTGCGAAGTAAGAAGCCGATTCTAGAATTCATTTTGGATTGGAGATGCTTAATGTGAGTCTGGAGGAGAGTTTACAGTCTAACCAGACACCTAGGTATTTGTAGTTGTCCACATATTCTAAGTCAGATCCGTCCAGAGTAGTGATGCTGGACGGGCGGGCAGGTGCGGGCAGCGATCGGTTGAAGAGCATGCATTTAGTTTTACTTGCTTTTAAGAGCAGTTAGAGGCCACGGAAGGAGAGTTGTATGGCATTGAAGCTCGTCTGGAGGTTAGTTAACACAGTGTGCAAAGAAGGGCCAGAGGGATACAGAATGGTGTCGTCTGCGTAGAGGTGGATCAGAGAATCACCAGCAGCAAGAGCGACATCATTGATGTATACAGAGAAGAGAGTCAGCCCGAGAATTGAACCCTGTGGCACCCCCATAGAGACTGCCAGAGACCTGGAAAACAGGCCCTCTGATTTGACACACTAATCTCTATCAGAGAAGTAGTTGGTGAACCAGGCGAGGCAATCATTTGAGAAACCAAGGCTGTTGAGTCTGCTGATAAGAATGTGGTGATTGACAGAGTTAAAAGCCTTGGCCAGGTCGATGAATATGGCTGCACAGTAATGTCTCTTATCGATGGCGGTTATGATATCGTTTAGGACCCTGAGCGTGGCTGGGGTGCACCCATGTCCAACTCTGAAACCAGATTGCATAGCGGAGAAGGTATGTACATGTAGATATGGTTAAAGTGACTAAGCAGCGTATGGGAAACAGTGACGTGGGACACAATGCAGAAAGCCCGGTTAGCCAATGTGTGGGAGCACTGGTTGGTCGGGCCAATTGAGGTAGTATGTACATGAATGTATAGTTGAAGTGACTATGCATATATGATAAACAGAGAGTAGCAGCAGCGTAAAAGAGGGGTTGGGGGGGCACACAATGCAAATAGTCCGGGTAGGCATTTGATTACCTGTTCAGGAGTCTTATGGCTTGGGGGTAAAGCTGTTGAGAATCCTTTTAGTCCTACACTTGGCACTCCGGTGCCGCTTGCCATGCGGTAGTAGAGAGAACAGTTTATGACTGGGGTGGCTGGGGTCTTTGACAATTTTTAGGGCCTTCCTCTGACACAGCCTGGTGTAAAGGTCCTGGATGGCAGGCAGCTTAGCCCCAGTGATGTACTGGGCCGTATGCACTACCCTCTGTAATGCCTTGAGGTCGGAGGCTGAGCAATTGCCGTACCAGGCAGTGATGCAAACAGTCAGGATGCTCTCGATGTTGCAGTTGTAGAACCTTTTGAGGATCCCAGGACCCATGCCAAATCTTTTTAGTTTCCTGAGGGGAAAATGCTTTGTCGTGCCCTCTTCACGACTGTCTTGGTGTGTTTGGACCATTCTAGTTTGTTGGTGATGTGGACACCAAGGAACTTGAAGCTCTCAACTTGCTCCACTACAGCCATGTCGATGAGAATGGGGGCGTGCTCGGTCCTCCTTTTCCTTTAGTCCACAATGATCTCCTTCATCTTGGTTATGTTGAGGGATAGGTTGTTATTCTGGCACCACCCGGCCAGGTCTCTGACCTCCTCCCTATAGGCTGTCTCATCATTGTCGGTGATCAGGCCTACCACTGTTGTGTCATCTGCAAACTTAATGATGGTGTTGAAGTCGTGCTGGCCATGCAGTCATGGGTGAACAGGGAGTACAGGAATGGACTGAGCACGCACCCCTGGGGGGCTCCAGTGTTGAGGATCAGCGTGGCAGGTGTGTTGCTACCTACCCTCACCATCTGGGGGCAGCCAGTCAGGAAGTCCAGGATCCAGTTGCAGAGGGAGGTGTTTAGTCCCAGGATCCTTAGCTTATTGATAAGATTTGAGGGTACTATGGTGTTGAACGCTGAAGTGTAGTCAATGAATAGCATTCTTGTCCGGAACAGCTGATGCTCTCATGCATGCCTCAGTGTTGCTTACCTCGAAGCGAGCATAGAAGTGATTTAGCTCGTCTGGTAGGCTTGTGTCACTGGGCAGCTCGCGGCTGTGCTTCCCTTTGTAGTCTGTAATAGTTTGCAAGCCCTGCCACATAAGACAAGCTTCGGAGCCAGTGTAGTATGATTCAGTCTTAGCCCTGTATTGATGCTTTGCCTGTTTGATGGTTCGTTGCAAGGCATAGCAGGATTTCTTATAAGTTTCCGGGTAATAAGAAATAAGTTATAAGAGTTCAGCACCTTGAACGTGGCAGCTCTACCCTTTAGCTCAGTGCGAATTTTGCCTGTAATCCATGGCTTCTGGTTGGGGTATGTACGTACAGTCACCGTGGAGACGACGTCCTCAATGCACTTATTGATAAAGCCAGTGACTGATGTGGTGTACTCCTCAATGCCATCGGAAGAATCCCGGAACATGTTCCAGTCTGTGATAGCAAAACAGTCCTGTAGTTTAGCATCTGCTTCATCTGACCACTTTTTTATAGACCGAGTCCCTGTTGCTTCCTGATTTCATTTTTGCTTGTATGCAGGACTCAGGAGGATAGAGTTGTGGTCGGATTTACCAAATAGATGGCGAGGGAGAGCTTTGTACACGTCTCTGTGTGTGGAGTACAGGTGATCTAGAATTTGTTTTCCCTCTGGTTGCACATTTAACATGTTGATAGATTTCGTGCACCAGCTGTTGTTTACAAATATGCACAGACCACCCCCCCTCGTCTTACTTACGGAGTGTGCTGTTTTATCTTGCCGGTGCAAGATAGAACAGTGATGTGTATACCGAGGAACTTTAATTTTTGAGCCTCTCAATGGTGGCCCATCGATGTGGATGGGGGTGTGCTCTCCCTGCTGTCTTCTGTAGTCAATGATCAGCTCCTTCGTTTTGTTGATGTTGAGGTTATATTCCTGGCACCACTCCGCCAGGGCTCTCACCTCTTCCCTGTAGGCTGTCTCGTTGCTGTTGGTAATCAGGCCTACCACTGTTGTGTCATCAGCAAACGATTGAGTTCGAGACATGCGTAGCCCGCAGTCATGGGTGAACAGGGAGTACAGGAGGGGGCTGAGCATGCACCCCTGTTGTTGCCTACCTTCACCATCTGGGGTCGGCCCCTCAGGAAGTCCAGGACCCAGTAACATAGGGAGGGGTTCAGACCCAGGGCCCTGAGCTTAGTGACGAGCTTAGAGGGCACTTTGGTGTTGAAGACTGAGCTGTAGTTGATTAACAGGATTCTCACATAGGTATTCCTCTTGCCCAGGTGTGACAGGGCAGTGTGCAGTTCAATAGCAATTGGGCGGTATGCAAATTGTAGTGGGTTTAGGGTGTCGTGTAAAGTGGAGGTGATATGGTCCTTAACTAGCCTCTCAAAGCACTTCATGATGACAGAAGTGAGTGCTACGGGGCGATAGTCATTTAGTTCAGTTACCTTCACTTTCTTGGGTACAGGAACAGACTGGGATGGGGAGAGATTGAATATGTCCGTAAACACACCAGCCAGCTAGCCTGCACATGCTCTAAGGACGCTGTTTGGGATCCCGTCTGGGTCGGCAGCTTTGCGAGGGTTAACACGATTGAATGTGTTACTCACGTCGGCCACGGATATCAGGACCTCAATTAGCCAGACTAACAGGTGCCTGTATAGCCTCGCTACTGATATTTTTCACTGTCTTTTTACCGTTGTTTTAATTGTTTTTTACTTATCTATTGTTCACCTAATACCTATTTTTTTCTTAAATATTGCACTGTTGGTAAGTAAGCATTTCACTGTAAGATCTACACCTGTTGTATTCGGCGCATGTGACAAATAAACTTTGATTTGATTTGGGGGCCCACGTCAGTGTTGTTTTCCTCGAAGTGGCCGAAGAACGTGTTTAGCTTGTCCGGGAGTGAGGCGTCGGTGTCCACGATGTGGCTGGCTTTCCCGTTATAAACCATGATTGTCTGGAGTCCCTGCCACATGCGTCTCGTGTCTGAGCTGTTGAATTGTGACTCCACTTTACCTCATAGGTGGTTTGTTTGTACACGTCCATGTTCCCAGTCACCTTGCTGTGGTTAAATGCAATAGTTTGCGCTTTTAGTTTCACGCGAATGCTGCTGTCTATCCACAGTTTTTGGTTTAGATGAGTTCTAATCATCACAGTAGGAACAACATCCTCTATGCCCTTCTTGATGAACCAAGTCACAGAGTCCGTGTATACAGTGCATTCGCTAAGTATTCAGATCCCTTGACCTTTTCCACATTTTACAGCCTTATTCTAAAATGTATTCATTTTTCTCATCAATCTACACACAATACCCCATAATGACAAAGCGAAAACAGGTTTTTAGATTTTTTTTATTACAAATAAGAAACAGAAATACGTTATTTACATAAGTAAATTGAGATGTTTGAGATGCTCGTCCTTGAGATGTTTCTACAACTTGATTGTAGTCCACCTGTGGTAAATGAAATTGATTGGACATGATTTAGAAAGGCACACACCTGTCTATATAAGGTCCCATGGTTGACAGTGCATGTCAGAGCAAAAACCAAGCCATAAGGTTGAAGGAATTTTCTGTAGCACTCCGAGACGAGACTGTGTCGAGGCACAAATCTGGAGAAGGGTACCAAAAAATGTCTGCCGCATTGAAGGTCACCAAGAACCCAGTGACCTTCATCATTCTTAAATGGAATAAGTTTGGAACCACTAAGACTCTTCCTAGAGCTGGCCGCCCAGCCAAACTGAGCAATCAGGAGAGAAGGGCTTTGGCCAGGGAGGTGACCAAGAACCTGATGATCACTCTGACAGAGCTCCGGAGTTCCTCTGTGGAGATGGGAGAACCTTCCAGAACGACAACCATCTCTGCAGCACTCCACCAATTAGGCTTTTATGGTTGAGTGACCAGACGGAAGCCACTCCTCAGTAAAAGGCACATGACAGCCCACTTGGAGTTTGTTAAAATGCACCTAAAGGACTCTCAGACCATGAGAAACAAAATTCTCTGGTCTGATGAAACCAAGATTGAACTCTTTGGCCTGAATGCCAAACGTCACGTCTGTAAGAAACCTGGCACCATCCCTACGGTGAAGCAAGGTGGCAGCATCATACTGTTGGGATGTTTTTCAACGGCAAGGACTGGGAGACTAGTCACGATCGAGGGAAAGATAAATGGAGCAAAGTACAGAGAGATCCTTGATGAAAACCTGCTCCAGAGTGCTCAGGACCTCAGACTGGGGGCGAAGGTTCACATTCCAACAGGACAATGACCCTAAGCACACAGCCAAGACAACTCAGAAGTGGCTTCGGGACAAGTCTCTGAATGTCCTTAAGTGGCCCAGCCAGAGCCCGGACTTGAACCCGATCAAACATCTCTGGATATACCTGAAAATAACTGTGCAGCGACGCTCCACATCCAACCTGACAGAGCTTGAGAAGATCTGCAGAGAAGAATGAGAGAAACTCCCCAAGTACAGGTGTGCCAAGCTTGTAACGTCATACCCAAGAAGACTCGAGGCTAATTGCTGCCAAAGGTGCTTCAATAATGTTCTGACTATGGGGTCTGAATACTTATGTAAATGTGATATTTCAGTTTTTTATTTTGAATAAATTAGCTAAAATTTCCAAAACCTGTTTTTGCTTTGTCATTATGGGGTATTGTATGTAGATTGATGAGGGGGGAAATCTATTTAATCCATTTTAGAATAAGACCGTAATGTAACAAAATGTGGAAAAAATCAAGGTGTCTGAATACTTTCCGTATGCACTGAACGTCGTGACTATCCCCGGAGGTGACCCGGAACATTTCACAGCTACGTTATCAAAACAATCCTAAAGCATAGACTCCAATTGGTCAGACCAACATTGAAGAGTCCCTCTTCTGGCTTCCGAGTGACACAGCGGTCTAAGGCACTGCGTCTCAGTGCAAGAGGCATCACTACAGTACCTGGTTCAAATCCAGGCTGCATCACATCTGGCCGTGATTGGGAGTCCCATAGGGAGGTGCACAATTGGCCCTACATTGTCTGGGTTTGGATGGGGTAGGCCATCATTGTAAAAAAAAAATTGTGCCTATTTTAAAGGTTAAATTTTAAAAATACACAGGTGCCTATAGTTTAAGTTTCTGCATGTAGGCGGGGAGGGGCAGGATGGAGGCGTGATCTGATTTACCCATCCCGGAAGGGAGAATAATAATGCTCAAGCGTGTTCTCTCTGTGTGTAGCGCAGGAGATGTGTTGGTAGAATTTCGGAAACGTTTTCCTCAGATTGCCTTTATTAAAGTCCACAGCTAAAATAAATGCAGCCTCAGGATATGCAGTTTCCAGTTTGCACAGTCCAGTGTAGTTCCTTGACAGCCTTTGCGATGTCGGCTTGGGGGGGAATATACACGGCGGTGACAATAACCACAGGTAATGCGGTCGGCATTTGATGGTGAGCTATCCAGATTGGGAGAACAAAAGGACTTGAGTACCTGTACATTACTACAATCACACCGTAAGTTGCTCAACATGAGACATTCCACTCCACCTTTGTTTTTCCCGGAGAGTTCTTTCTTCCTGTCCGTGCAAAATATGGATAACCCTGCTGGCTGTATACCCAGAGAGAGTCATGATAGTATTTTACAGTCACTTATGTCTCTCTGAAAGGAGATCCTCGCACTGAGCTCGTGTACTTGTCCAGGGGCTGTTGTCCAGGGACTATACGTTAGCGGGTAATATACTCTGAAGTGGTGAATGGTTTGCTTGCCACCTAAGCCTGGATAGAACCCCACCTCTCCTCTGGCGTCGACGTTTTGGTGAATGGGGCTGCCTCGGGACGTCTAAACAAAGGAGTCCAAAAGTTATTTTTGGTTGTAGGAAATAATACTAGAAAC